>NC_134417.1:27350576-27538076 GCF_030867145.1 Opisthocomus hoazin
AGACACCAAAGTCAGCACAGTAAGAGAACTTCTTTCAGCCCCCAACCTTGCACTCAGTCAATAGCTTATGAGGATGGAATGAATTCTACATGAAAGCTCTCCACAGCTTCCCACACCAAAACTCACGCCGTACTTTAAATCTGTATCAAGTTTTAATTGGGAAATGGAGCATGCGTTACACCTTTGAATTCTGACAACTCAGTCTACGCCAAGCACGGGTATTTCCCGCAAAGCTCAGCGGACAAGGAAACTATAAGAGTTGTTTTAGTTTGTACAGCAAACAATGCCGCAGAAGACATGACAAACCCCAGCACAGACTTGCTGGGAGACCAGTGGCTCTGTAGCCGTCTGGGATTCTTAAATATTAGCCGGCACCTCTCTGGATAGTTAAAACCCTAGCCAAATTCAAGGGGAATAGCTACATTTACATTACATTTACAAGACACTTACTTTCCAAGTCCAATGAAAGGAAAAACCGCTGCATAGTAACAGACACAGATTACAAATATAAGCCACAAGGACAAAGAGAAGTCCTTCATATCGGTTAGCTTAATCACTTCACCTGGAGTGGGGTGAGAGACAACATTGGTTCAGTCAGCATAATGATATCTGAACTTCATTCACACTGAATACACATTAAGGCGATCACAAGTCACTATTCAAGCATGTATTCCTGCCACTATCTACTCCCTCGTTTGAAGACTACACAGTGCGAGTCGGTTAGGAATACCGAAGTGTTAAATCAACAGTGCCAAATCAAGAATGAATTGCACATCCAGCATAATGTGGGAGAGAAGTTCTCTACAGCCTCCAAAAGTCTTATGCAGCAGAATTAAATACAAGCCACTTTTTCAAGGAAGTGTTTAATCAGCTAGTGAAATTCACACCTGAAGCCTCATGTTATAGGCTCTTACTTGGTTCTCACATTTGGTTTATTTTTAATTGGTCTAAATCCTCCCACACAGAAAACTCAAACCACCACACACACGGACAGAGAAGAGCTGCATGTTTTTGCATGCCTGTTAAAGGAAATAAGACCTATCCAACAAAAGAAAGTACCAGTGGAATGGCACAGCTCAAATTGGTGTGAACTGGGAGGCTCTCCACATACTTTATTTATAAAGTGGATGACAGTGCATCTGCCTATAAATCAGTGTTTAAAACTGTAACGCTTCCTACTGATAAAAAAAATGAACTAGAAGTTATGCTTAAACTGTGAAAAAGATGTTAAGCAGCAGCCACTGAATTACCTAAAAGACAAACCTGCACAGTGCACAGACTACCTGGAAGGGTCCGTTCCAGCACGAAAGAATGAAGCCCAAGGCAGGTTCAGCCACAGCACTCACCCGTTTTCCCTTGCTCTTTAGAAAGGAGCTTCTCTGCTCTCTTGTCCAGATAAGCAAGGACTAACGCACAGGTCAGGGAAAAGAGACACGTCAAGCCACCTGCAGCAAGGCAATGCGACACGTTTAGCTGTTGACTCAAGTAGTAATCCGGCTTTTAAGCACAACTAGTGTAGTGTACCTTTACATATCTAATACAAACTAAGCTTAGCAACAATTTGTCTTATACATAAGACTCAACAGCTGTACAACTCAAAGTAAGGGGTTAAATACTGAAGCCTCCCACGAGAGACATCTGCCCTGAACTAGAGTACAAGCACGTAGCTGCATGTATTTTATTTAAAACATTACAACCAGTCCCACTCAGCACAGCCGAGCTCCTTATCTGTACCTCGTAATACCAGAAACAAAGCCCAGGCCTTGTTACCAACACCAGGGCCTTACTACCCGCAGCTCTGAGGGAGAGGAACACACATCCAAAGGCAGCTGAAACTCCACTTTTACACTAGACAGCTACACACAAGCTTTGACACGATACCCTTCAGAAAATTCTTCAAGTCTGTCCTTTACTCAAAGTATGTTAAATGTTTCATCTCCACAAGATACAAACTTGGATTTGGCAACCACAAAAATCACACAGCGTTTTATCAGATGCAGTAATCATACACTCTTCGTAAGAATATTAGCCATTGACAAAAACAGTACTTGAATTGCTCTTCCTAGTCTCAAACATACTCGTCCTACTTCCAAGTTGCATGCTGTTCAAATTCAGAAGCCCAAAATAGCAGGTGACATCAATTCAAAATATTACTGACCTATCATGAGGGTTAACCCAAGAGTACTGGGACCAGTATAGCCCAGCAGATCTCGAACTCTGGAGTATATCCATCCCATGACATTCATGTTCACTGTGCTCCCCTAGGCAGAACACACTCATGTGAAGAATCCTGTATTTCACAACTGTATGAATTCATACAAGCAACACGCGGCAGACTGCTTAATGAGCAGTGTTTAAAACGGACCGGTAAGATGCGACACCAGGAACATAAACCGCCAGCAACAGCGACAGCAGTATTCCCTGCTGGCTTAGACAGTGTTTGTAATAAATTCACCATTGCAACAATAATATACCATCACAAACCGAAATTTCATACAACTCTGACAGCATTTCGACAGAAACATTAGAAGTGCTATAAACTCTACACCATACTAGCTCATAAACCGAGTTGAATTTAATACCACATGTTATAGCAAACAGGACCCCCACCCAAGAGGCACCAGGAAGAAGCACTCCTCCCCCACCCCTTCTCTCCCTAGAGAAGGGATCCCTGGCTGCAATCCCAACGCTAAAAACCACCAGTTTAACTCCAGTTCAGCTTGTGATGAGGCAACTGCTAATTAGCAGCAGCCTGAACACTAACCCAGCCCCAGCTAACTCTTTTACCAAGGTGAAGGCCTGCAGTGGTTCAAGACACCACAGGCTGCTGAGGAGGAACCCTAACAGGACACACTAACCCCTGACAGCCTGGTACATTGCTCTCAACCCACCTCTGGCAGCAGTTTAAGTGATCATACCAAACCAAACCGGCACAGCTGAGATGCAGTCACACAGTTCCCATCAGAACCAGCAACAGGGACAAAGCCATCTTACAACAGCAGGTAGGGATGGGAGTTTCTCAGAGGAGCCATCCCAACTCATTTATCAGAGCTTGAGCTCAGTCCCCGAGCCACAAGCTACACTCAGTTAAGCCAACATTTTAAGATATGCCAAGAATCAGTAAGTCTGATGAAACGCAGTACTGTGACTGTCCCACCCGGTAATCCACACTAACAACACCACCTGACTGCTTTAGAAGTTTGGTAGGTTCTAAGAAATCTTATCAACCCACTTCCTTGTGTATCCTTTGTCTATTTGCCACAAGTTTTAAACATTTTAAATTTAAATTTCATATCCATTTCTAACTAAAACTCCCTAGGGAGCAGTAGGAATGCTGTTTTCCACCTGTCTCACTGCCAAGACAAGCCGCACAACTTAAAGTCTATGAATTAAAGCTACAGTTTTACACTTACAATTCTGGCCATGCTTAATTGTAATCCAAACACAAGATTTAACTCCTTGCCTTTAAACCAACTGACTGCGTACGTGTTTTGTGCCACCGCTAGGGACTCTCCACCTATTCTAAAAGAGAAGGAAGGCACAAAAGAAAACACGTTAATTGCAACATGCAAAGCAACAAAGAAGCAGTCCATCAGCTGCTGGCAACACCAAGACAACAGCACTTCAGAGAAATTTATCCACGTACCGGTAGATCTCACGCATGCATGCAAGGCAACAGAAGTCTTAAAGACCAGCCAAAAAGAGAACTGCAGTGCCTTAAGGATAATTAAGAGTACAAAGTATCTGAAGTAGTCTAGAAGCAATTATAATTGCCTTTGGTCATTTATAGAAATTAAATCAATGGGCAGCAGCTTCTCATCTCTCTTCTGCATCAAGGAACCAAGTGGTATAGACCCTGACCCAAACAAAACCAGAAGCAGGCATCTTCCCCGGGCTCTGAATTTCAGTCACCTGCCCAACCCCCAATACAGCTGGTCAGATTTTCTAACTTTCAGTATGCTGCGGCACATTCATAAGTTGGAGGTCTTTCTTCTGACTTTTGCTCTCGTTTTTTGCCACCGTAGGAGCCTTGTTGTATTTGTTGTTGCTAAGAATTCCGTTTACTCAGGAAAGTAAGAATTAAGAGAAGAGAAGGACTAGCAGTTTTATCAGCTTACTGCATGTCTTTATTTGGGTAGTTTCATAATTTCTGAATTTCATAAGACCTGCAAAGTCCTATTTTTTGTTTTCTAACTCTATGTTAGACTGGGATCGCGACTGAAGATCTTGCATGCCTCAATTTTGCAGATGCCTCAAAATCCAACCATTCCATCTCCAAGTGTAAACACAGTAGCAGTTTCCTAGGACCCAGAGAGACAGTCCCTACCTCAGAGAGCACATGCCATTCTCTTCTAGACTTACCCAAATATGAATCTGCCCATGTCCATCAGCCAGAAAGCATTAAGTAGTGCTCCCAAAGCAAAAATTACCTGTCAGATAAAATTTAAGGAAAAATTACAATTTTATATTTGAAGTATGGAACAAACTAGAACCGTCTCAAAACAGATACAAAAATGCTTTTCCCTTCCCAGGCCTGCAGAAATACTTCACAGCTGCTGCTACCACACATCCTGCTCCCAGCTTTTCGTCTTTGCTCCCTCTGCCTTACACCTCATCCTCCTGGCTACACAACACCCAACCGGGCCCACCCCAGAGCTGCACTCAGAAAGCACCTCTAGAAGGCTCACATTAATGCTTCCCCTTTATCACCACACCCAAACACACCTACACAGTAGTTTCACATCAAACAGATAAAACACTTGGTTCCTTCACTTGCTTATCTCACTCCTCCTTCAAGGTCCTCAGTTCCCAGCTACCCCATCTGTTCCCAGTCACCCCAATACAATTCCTGGTTCTCCCATTTCAGTTCTCTTCACCCACCTTCTCCCATGCGAGGTTTACACTGCTAAGGGAGCAGCCATCTGGGCTCTTCTCCCCGCCCCACCACTAGCAGAGATGCTTCAGACACACATCACCCTCTCATCTGCACTTACCTGCCCGACACAAACAAAGACACTAAATATTATAGTGCCCAACCTGCAAGAAAAATAAAACCACTTAATGCGTAACTAGAATCTTTTTTTTTCCTATAAAGCACTATATCAGACCTACTGCAAGGAAAAAAAGGGAGACTGATATGCATTAAAAAGTAGTCTGTAATAAATGTCACGACTTGGCAGCTTCATTAAAAAAAGATGGTACAGACTGGCATTTCTGAAGCCATAAAGGGAAGGAAGCCTATTTAGACCAGGGGAAATTCCTAGAGCATACAAAAAAAAGTGTGAAAAAGTGGTACTACTACTACACACACACTCCACTCACCGGATCCCAAACACTCTGTCTATCAGGAAACCTCCAAAGAAGCAGAGAACCACATTGGGCCAGGAATACCAAGCATAAAGCGCCATGAACTGTGCTGTGTTCACCTTCATATCCTACACGGAGGAGAGGGGGGGAATTAAAAAAAAGCAGTTAGTCCTAAGGTAACCACACAGAGACAGTCTGAGCAGGCAGGCAGGAGGGGTCAGAAACAAGCCCCCTATCCCACCCAGCTGCTGCCCGGCCTCCGCGACCCCGCTCCCGCCGCAGGCCGCCACTCACCCGCTGCACCTGCGTCTGCAGCGCGGCCGGGTTATCGTAGCAGAAGTAGCTGCCTGCAGGGAGAAGGGGAACCCTCAGGGCTCTGCCCCGAGAGAGACCCAGGCCCAGGGAGAGGCCGAAGCCCCGGCCCAGGCCCCGGCCCCCTCGCCCGCCGCCGCTCGCCGCCACCCACCAAAGCCCAGGAAGCACATGAGCGCGAGGACCAGGAGGCGGTGCGGCAAGCGCCGCGGGTCGCAGACGGCGGGCAGGGCGCGGGGGAAGCCCGCAGAGCCGCCGCCATCGCCGCCTCCGCCGGGGCCCAACAGCGCCCGCTCCTCCTCCGCCATCGCTGCCGCCGTCACGTGATTCCCCCGCCCGCGTCACGTGAGCGGCGGCGGGCCCGGCCCACAATGCTCCGCGACGTTTTGCTACGGCGGAGGGGCCTGCACCTCGTCGGCTGTGCCAGGCCTGCGGGCCGTGAGGAGCTCAGCCGAGTCCCGCGCCTCATGCACGGCCGCTGATGAGGCTCGCTGAGCCAAACCGACCTAAAACCCCTTAAAATCGTCCCCCCCCCCCCCCCCCGGAACGGGGAGCCTCCCTCGCCTCCCGTTGATTGGGAACCGTAGAATCGTAGAGTGGTCTTTATCTCGAACATCAAACTTTATCCGTGCGGGGCTAGGCTTTGTTTTTTTGTATTAGTATTTTGCTTGAGGCATTCAAGAGAGACAAACATCTCGTAAGCAGTAGCAAAAAAAATTTAAAAAGCTTAAGGCACAGACTGCACCAAGCCCTACAATAAGCACACAGGGAAATGGAAAAGCTGCTAAAATTTCTCCGTTATCCTCCTCTCAGCTGTTAAAAGTCATTTTACTTCAGCTGTTTGGTCCAGGCAGGTCTTCCCGTGTTGGGCAAACCCTTCCAAAAGCTACTTACTCCCTGTGAAAAGGTCCAGCCTTCAGAAAAATTTCATCATCTTGCACCAACGTTTGCCTGAATCCTGTGTGCGCGTCATCAAGGGACAGATGGTGCTTTTTGATTAGAATATTTTCTTGACGAGGGCAGCCAAAGTATTTATTTACCTTTTCAGCATGCCAAGTATTCATTTTCTCTTCTTTAAGCCAAAGTATTTATCTACCTTTCCAGGATGATCGAAAGAAAAGCATTATTACCTGCCGTGCTGTGAACGGAGAGGTCCACTTCCAGCCACTCTGTCATTAATTTGGTCAGTAGCCACTCAAGAAAATCAAAGTAAGTTTTCAAAACAGGCATTGCCTGCTCGTAGCACATCTGCTGCAACTACTGGGTATAAAAATGCTGGATTTTCACTCGATAGATGTCTTTTAACAGATACACGCCTGCCAAAGGAGAGCTATGATACAAAATTACAGGGTCACGTTTTCAGCTGCCCTCAACTAGTCGAGATGGCTTGAAATCAGTGCAGCCCTTGCAGTTTACCGTAGCGGCTCTGAAAAACAGCCTCCAGCTGCCAACCTGCGTGGGGAAGCACCCGTGCGATAAACTCGAGGGTTTCTGGCCGCCTGAGGGAGCTCGAAGGTAACGCGTGGCCGTGCACAGCACCGTGGGTTTCACGGCGGGGGGGGGCCGTGATTGGAGATGGTTTGTATACACAGATAGAAGGGATAGCTTGGGAAAGCAGAGTTGTATCCAGCGAAAGCTTGTGTCCGGAAAGAAAAATGTAGTCTTTTTCCCAGCTAAGTAGCCCGGTTATTCCAGGAGACCCTTGTCATGCCGCCCAGCGCTTTCCCAGGTGTCTCTGATCCATGGAAAATGGGTTTTGTTCATGTGCACACTCCAGTTTCCCTCCAGGACACACGTATGGCTGCTGCAACAGGCCAGAGTCCCAGGAATGCCCTCCCACCATCGTTCTCAGAAGGAAGATGCTGAGGAGCGTCAGGAGGCAGCTGGATGCATCACTGGTGAGGGCGAAGAGACCCCCAGCCCGCTCTGATCATGAAGCACAGAGCCAACAGAGCTGACCTCTCCATGGCTCACGGCTGCTCCCCCAGGTCCCCCCTGCTCCGTTTCGAGCACAATCCTAACCACAGGGATTCCTGACACTTTATATTGGGGGTCAAGGCCGACAACCCTCACCAACGAGAAACGAACTGCAGAGCCTGCCCCAAATATGATGGGTACAAATTCCGGCTGCTGTGCCCAGCAAAGTTAACAAATCTATAGAGTGCCAGAATATTCTCATCAAAAAGATAGTGCCCTTTTTCCTGTAACTATTTCTAAACATTGGTTCAGAAGTCACAGGTAAATACAGAGAAGGGGTAGTTCAAGCTGGAAGATACGTAACCGGCGTACACCCCGAGGTACCATTTTAATGCTCTGTCATTGTCTGAAGCAGTAATACTTCGATTTTATTCTTTAAACTATAATACTCTCATACCAATTTCGAATCAATCTAATGTGTAACTCACATGGGCAGTGCCATGATGCCAGCACTTTGACAAGAGGATCCCACGGAAATTGTCTCATGTAACATCTGATTCATTTTATGAGCGAGGATATTTAAAGGAAGATCTAATAAAACAGATTTGATCTCCTAAGTCTCAAAAAGGCTTTCTAGCCCCGTAATCAAAGTAATAGGCAACACCACACAGTGAGTAAACATATTAAACTGCAGTTTGTGAGTTAGGATGATAATATTATGGCCAGATTCAGCTGTGTATGCCGATGGGAAAAGTGGAAGTGAGCAGCTTGCAGAGGCTCTGGGGATATCCTCACCAAAGCTCTTGTTGGGTTGACTTCAATTAATCAGTCAACTACCACAAAAAATCCTGCCATCTTTCAAGCTGACTTGTGGATCAGGATTTCATCCTGGGTACTTCTGTTGCAATGTTTTGTATGCTAAAGACCAAAAAAATGCACTCTGCAGAAGTGTTTCTGAGAGCTTCTGACAAGCGTGGCGAATTGTCTCTGCCAAGTACGATGACAAAGGATTCCTGGAAAAATAAATACTCGGCAAAGAAGATCAGCCTGACTCTCTGCTCACTTAGCAGAAGGATTTTAGTAAGGAGCACTGTTTTCCCATCTTCTTGACCCATTTCAGTTTATGTAACTCTCCATAGCATGACAGCCCAAGTCTGCCTTACCGTAAGAAATTCAGGGTGCCACTGTTGCATCGATGTGTAGCAGAAACATAAAAAGACAGCATCTCCTTCCCTTTCCTGTAAAAACAGTGAGACAGGGCTAGTTCAGCATGTATGACCTCGAAGGTTGAGTACTGTTTAGTAATCTCACTCCAATTTTATTATTTATACTAAAGAATCCTGGTTTTCTCTTTTTGATTTAAGTTCATGACCCAAATGATCTGTGTTATCCTGAAAACTTCATGATTTCATACCGTGTCTTGCTTTCTCTTGTCCTCTCTTCTGCCCGCTCTTGAGAGACCAGAGATCTATCTGAATTCACTTACTCTATCACTTCCTAAGACATAAATGTACGAGTGTTAACATCCTGCTCCGCCAATGAAGCCTTGTCACTCATCCCTTGTAATATCAGTGACATTATTGCCATCTATTACTATCATACGAAAACATGCAAAGAAGAAGGCTTCAGGTATTTAAGAAGCTACCTAAATAATTGAAAATTACTTTATGTTACTCTTAAGCGGGCTCCACTGAGCATAACGAATTCAGTACCAAAATAGTGAATGCAGCGGTGGGAGGATTCTTCCCATGGAGCCCAGCCATGGCAGGTTCCAGCACAACAAAGGGTTTCTGTGCTTTCCTTCATCCTTGAGGGAGTTTTCCTAAACCTGAAACACCTGCAGTTTTATTATATTTATTTTCTAAGATGTCAGTGGGGTTTTCCTGTTATTTTCATGGCTGTCTGCTTAAACATTTCAAATTAAACAAGACTGGATTTGTACTTTATCTTGTTTGGTAAGAAATTACACTCCTGTATCTGGAATATTTAACAGGAGAAAAAGAATATTTTTGCCAGCCCTTTCTTCCCAGTCGCTTCCATCTTCACCTTGGCTATGACCTTGCTGTGCCTGAGGCTTAATGGCTGTAATGTGCGCTGAGTTCAGCCTGAGACGATTCTCAAATGCATTGCAGGTGAGTGTTTATGTCACAAATAAATACAGTAGATTGCTCTTAAACTCATACTTTAGAATGTTTATTACAGATGCAATTTCTGTCTTGACATAAATCAGAGTACTTAAAGTGCCATATGATACCAAATGCTTAGTTTAACAGCATAAAATTGAGCAAAAACTGTATACAGTACTTTATAGGTGCTATAAAATTCTTGTGCTTGTGGCCTCACCTTTCTGCATTGCCCAGATCAATCAAGTCCGCTCAACACTCCGGATAGTAAATACTCACGTGAAACAATGATTAGCTTTCAGGGTTTAGTTCTCCTAAGTTATTACCATCTTCAGTGAAGATGCTTCAAAATATGACAAAATTGCAAAGAAGCGGGAACCGCATTTAACGTGATTAAATTTACTTCACCATCATTAGACGATTATCCCTTCTCTGAAAGAAAAATCTTGTGCTTTGCCTCCAACGTGCACTAGCAACCTGTTATGAAAGCTGTCATACAGAGGCATGCAAACTTTTTTTTTAATCACTTTAAGGGGTAAGGAATGTGTTATCCTAAAGCTCCCCGTGTCCTGTGCTCTTCCCGTCTCACTCAAATAGTACTGGACTTGTGTACAATCTCCTTAAGACATGTCTAATTTCTGTAAACAGCTGGAAAAAGGCTGAGGAAGCATTTTTGCACTATAAATCTGTCTGAGACCAAAGATCTTGGCCTAAGGAATCTTCTGAGGTTGGACAGGACGCTCTGCCAAAGCAAACACCTCTTCCCCTCGCAGCTGACTCAGAGAACAGACCACAGCGCTGAGCTGTGCGGGTTTCTAAGTACGCTCATCAAGAAAGACTGCTCTTCATATTTCCCAAAATTACTTAATGCCCCTCGCTATTCCCCAAGGCAAGTGGGTACCCGGCTGCATCTCTAACAGCCAAACCTGCTCAGGTAAGCTATGAAGAAATACCTGCAGCGAGAGCGCAAGAGCATCGTCAACGACGTGTAGGCTCTCAGCCAAGCCAGTGCTTTCAGGAGGGTTTTTCAGAATTACTACCTGGGTACTTTGACCTAGCAGGATGTAAAAAACAGAATCAGAGCAGACTGCTAATTAACCGCATGTAACTTTTTGTGAAGAGGCTGTCGTTTGAAAAAATGCGATGCAGCAGACCTGTTAGCCTCCACGAGCCATTTCCTTCTTGCACATCTTTGCCCCAGCTGCCCGCTTTCGGTGCTTGGGGACTCGTTTGCTCTTGCTGCCAGAACCGGCCCTCCGTGAGGAGGTGGGTGCTCGGTGCCCGCGCGTCCGCAGTGCTCGTGCCCATGCAGAGCAAGGCGAGGGCACTGGCCACAGGGCTGTCCTGCTGCCTGCGCCTGGGCAGGCAGGAACACAGACTGGTGCTGGTGCCTGGCTCCCAGGGAGGACACAGAGCATTGCTGAGTGCTGTCACGCCAAGCACATACATAATGACTTCTCCCAAGGGAAAGCCTCTGGATCGAGCACCTTTCCTTAGAAATTGCCATTTCTGCGTAGCTTTTCCGCTGTTTTTCGCGGGCTCGTCTGCACGGGTGTAATTTTGAAGCCGGCTGCTGGGTTTGGTTGCTTTATCATGTCGCTGTGAGAGATTGCCTCCCGCTCTCTCTGCGTCCCGGCAGAGACAGGCATGAGCAGAGCCATGGCATTTGGAGTGCCCTGCGGGAGGGCTCTGCGTGTGTGCTTCAGGGCTTCATTCACCACTCTCATCTTGTTGCTTTCCAAAGTGTAACCTGGAGACGTTCAAAGTGTTTTTCACTTTGGAAATGCCTATTATGTCTAACAAGCCTTCTGAGGAAAACGAAGTTTATCAGAGGCGGCTTAGCATACACGTGTGAGTCTAGAGCCAAAAAATAAAGTGTCCAGAGCTGGGAGAGGAGGGAAATCAGAACTTTTGGCTTTTGGGACGACAGTTGAATTGTTAGATAACACTCCAGCTTCGTTCAGTGTATAATTTTCCCTTTCTGCCTGCAACGTTTCCCTCGGGATACATGCGTTCCTGTCTCTCACCACAGCAGCATTTTGTGTTAACAGTGCAGAGTTTTCAAAATCTCCAGGCTACTCAGTTGAAATACTGAAAAACTGCAGATGCCTGAGAGACACCAAACCAAAGCTTTTTCTGGATAGTTTGTCATGGGAAAGATGCATCCTCATCACATTTAAACTTTTTAAAAACTCCGCGGTTTCCTTCAGCAGGATGGACATGAAGTATTTTATAACTAAGCCCGGCGATTTCGTAAGGAAGCTCTGATTTTGAATAAAATGCCTGGCAGTTGGTGCCACACGCTGCCACCGCTCCCTGGCCCGGCTGCCCTGGGAATGAAGGAAGCTCACACCCTTGGCAAGGGCTCCGTGTCCGTCCCTCTGGCTGAAGACCCAGTGAAGACGGTGTGAAGGCGCCCGTTGTCACCAGAGCTAGACTTTTCATTCCTCTGCAGTGAAAGCATATAGAAACACCGAAACGGATGGGAGAAGGAAACAGTTTCCCACCGACTCCGTTGCAGGCCTTGCAGTCTGCCCTTTATAACCCTGTAACTAAGGTGCATAGTTCACCACACATACCATTCTGTTCTTAAACTGATGTACATGACTACCACCCAGTAGTTCGGCTAGCAGGCTGTCACACATCCTAAGCGTCCAAGAACCTCTCCTCTCTACATGCAGCCCAGAGCCTCATGGTGTCCCCACCGAGCTCTGTATTTATCTCCTTGGTTACTTGTATTCCAAAAGCAGGTCTCCTGTCAAACTCCTTTTTCTCTCCCCGCAAGGCTGAGTATTTTGTGCACATCAAGCAGTTCCTCATCAGGCATTTCCTCCTCCCTCAAGTTATGGAATTTTTCTGGAGAGGTTCCAAGGCAAGGGTAAGGTGGGTTGTTTTTCTTTTCTTCTCTCTCTAGGCCGCAGAACATCCCAAGCAAACAGCTTTATTCAGTGGCACCGTTGTTTCCCGAACTCTGAGATTGATTCCTTTGCCGATACACCCGCTCACTCCTTCCTTGCCTCTCACCATCTCTCCTAGGCCCCGGATCTGAGGAACTGCTTCCCACTTTGACCTGCAAGCGTGTTTTTTTGAAACATCTCTTCCACTCCACAACTGCCTGCTTGAGGCCCTGTTTATCGAGGTACAACCCGCTGCCGAGTGCGAGCTCTTTCCTGACAACTCCCTGGTAACTATTGCCCCACTTTACACGCACTCTTATCCAGCCACTGTTTTTCCAGGAGACACCCTGCCATCAATTTTTGGTTTCCTGACTTATGGGCACTTCCCCTTTGCTCCATTGCTTCAGCATTTACATGAATTCTTGTTCTAAAAGCAACACTTTTCACAGGTGGCACAGCATAAGCAGATATTTTATCCACTGCACAGATTCTCAGAGTTCACTGATCTTGCCTGATTGTCCACAAGGAGCAGCAAATAATCAAGACTAGCGTGATGTAGTTTCATCTATTCATTTCTTTAAACAACAAAAAAATTCTATACCTGTAGTTGACATGGTTATGTTAAATATTCTTACTGGATTGAGACCTTTCAAAATAAAACTAAGAAATGCAAAATCAATATCATTCCAATAACTCCGAGTCATCTCCAGGTATCCAGCTTTATCTCTGAGAGTATGAGGCTTTACTGTGTTTCATGACCCCAAGAAAGTGACACCATGGGGAAAAAAAACTCACAAAAAGCTCTCCTTTAGAAGAAAAAAGAATGGGGGAGAGGGGGGTGGAGAGCATAATCCTTTCCTCATTGGCAAAGAATTGGAGACTAGCAGTTAATCTACCTGGAAAGGGGAGGAAAAAATTTCTGAAACTGAAAATAAAAAATTAAATGAGGACAAGATATTCTGCCTAAGCATTTGTTAATGTAAGGGGCTGGAGAGGGGGATGAAATGCAGTTTTCTTTTTTACTTTCCTTCAAAAAGTGAATGAAAAATTATTCCGCACAGCAGCAAAATCACTTGTAATATAATTCAGAAAAGACATTGTTTCCTTTAGCAGCCTCTTGCTCAACACTTGATCTCACATTTTCATTCCTCAGAGATTACAGTTCTTTGCATTTTTATATCTTAGAGTTCACCACCTTGTGGTTTTGAAGTACAAACAACTTCATAAATATTATTCATAGCATTAGAAAAAAAAAAAGTCAGGTAGATTCATGTTCTTCCCCATAAACGACAAGTGAATAAATGCAAGTTATATGGGTGACTAACTGAAATATTACACTAACATTTCCTGGCACCTTAGGCGTATCATGATTGCTACACACGGAGGTAATCGATACTGAGCAAATGCGTCTTAAGGTTAACATCATCCCTTGGCCAGAGTTTCAGTGAAAGCTCGTTCTAGCTTTGGTAGCTTGGAAAATTTTAGCTAATGTTAAGACACGTTGTTTCTTATGAGGCCTACAGGACTCGCCTTCTTTCTACCACATAGGGATGGTTGGAGAGGATGAGTTAGTGGCATGCATGCATCCTGTCACTGTAGATAATGTATGCTTTGCATATACAGCATATATTGTTGTGTGCATGTCCATAGACGGTGTATATTTCATGTATTTCTGTCTAAAGTTTTTAAATACTCTTGTTCTGCCTCAGAGATGTCAGTTCCTCTGCATGAGTGCCAGGAGAAGCGAACACCGTAGTCGGCACTGAGCAGGGAGGCCACGCATTCCTGACTCCGCTGCCAAGCAAGGTGTCCTTGACTTGTGCAGGTTGGAAAAATCATGCTGTGCATGTCACCCGTTTGCAGCCTGAGACAGACCTACCCGCAGCAAAGCACAGTTGTTCCTGGGCTCTGGGTGGTGGCTTTCGGAAAGGAGGAAAAGAACGAAACAATGATTTCTTTGAAAATAACCTTACTTGAGTGTAAGCAAATGGGTGAAGCAAAAGTTCCAAGGTGGGTCTTACTGGAAGTTATGCTTTGCTTGTATAACCTTTCACTTACAACTTGCTTTATCTATATGTTAACTTCTTCCATTTAGGCAAATCCTAAATTATGTTTGCTTCTTGGGTTGGACTAGATGACCCACAGAGGTCCCTTCCAACCCCTACCATTCTGTGATTCTTAACACCCGCAGTAAGGCAACACAACAAGAAACCGATCCCAGTGACGTGGGAAGGCTCCAACCTTACCTCTGCCTGCTCCATCAGGAAAAAAATTCCCACTAATGTTAATATTTAAATTACCGTAACTGGTTATATAAACCATGGGCTCACTTGGATGAGCAAGGCAAATCACCCTACACTGAACTGGCTGTGGACATCTCCCGTGGACTCTGCTTTGATCACACAGCGTTCAGACATGCGGATACCCTTCCGAGCTGTAACAAGTTGTTTGCTTTTTAAAACAGAGTCCAAGACTCTGAAGGAAGAGCTAATCTTCAGAGAAGAGCTCGCAACACGCAGGCGCCTGTGTGGGAAACTGCTGAGCCCTCCTCTTTGTCCCTTCGACCTTCCCAGTGTTCCCCATCAGCCCTGGAGGGATGGCTTGGAAAGGGCTTGCGCTGGCTTCACCCATCCTGAGCGCTGGAATTCCCTCCTCCCAGGTGTAAATGTCTGCATGCTCCATGAGTAACAGCTTCAGCTGCCTTTCCTGCCCTGCCTGCGAGCTCCGCACTCTGCGCAGAGCTTGGGAAAACACCGGCTCTCTGTTCAGAGCGTTCCCTTGCACGCCCAAGACCTTGCTCGCACAGATCTAGCCCAGGGTCTGCATGGTGACCATTAGATGAAGTCTTAGTTCAGAAGAAATGTAAAAGAAAAAAATGTGAAGTTTTCTTCTTTTCTCTTATCTGGATAGCAAATGCAAAAATTTTCCTGACATCTTGAGCAGTTGGTCCATGTGACGTATCTACAACGTGATCCGCAGCCACAAAGCATTCGGATAAAACAGAGGGCAGTGAAACGCTGTGACACTTCAAATATCTACCATCTAACAGCAAAAACCAAGCATGCCGCTTTGTAAAACTATAGGGCGTGTAAAACGGAAAGAGAAAACTGAACTCAGGAGAGGGAACAGATAAAAATCCTGCTTTTGAGAACAACGCCAAGTAATAACATCCTGTCCTGGCCCCCGCACAAGACCTGGAGTGTTTGCTTCCCTTGGCAAACTCCGTAAAATCACACTTCGTCCAGCTTACAGTTACGCTCTAAACAATAAGTGCTTTGGGACAGACTTAGGCTCTGAGATCTCCGATTAAATGCCCTGCTATCCAATTTACATATAACCCACTGGTAAACAAGAACTCACGCTTGATTTCTGCAGGGAATGTGTCCCTTGGAGTCTTTCTGAGCACTGGTAATGACGGTACTATTTTGGGTGGCTTTTCTGCACTGCATGGGTGTGTTTACATCACTACAAAAAGAGAAGAAACAAACGATTAGGGCTTTTATAACTTCTTAAAATCTGATTATTCCAGGAAATTAGAGTCAGTAGATTCTCTGGAGGTGCGAGGGAGGGAACAACGCACTCACATCTAAAGCCTGCTCGGGTACATGCTGTGGAGGGGGTGGCACCAGCCAGCACAGAGCGTCCCTGCTTCCTGCTCCCCTTGCAGCCAAGCTGCAGACACAGCCCTAGGACCCAGGATCAGGAGGGGCTTTTTTAAAAAAACGAACATTTTGCAATGCCATTTTTAATGTCATTAAATTTAATGAAAAGTGGCATTGTTTTTGGCCATTCCTCAGCCCGGAGTAGCGTGTATATACTTCCCAAAGATTACATTTTTCTCTGATAATTTAGTCCCGGATACTGAAAGGCACCTCAGCATGACTGAGGATCTAGACCTGCATGTCTGACCAAGATTTAGATGTTTTGGTGTTTAGACTTACGTGATTTAGTGAACAAATGTCACAACTCTTCACACTGAGCAAAAAACATAGATTTGACAGTCAGGCATTCAAAACCTGCACTGCTTAGGAGTCAAAAATCTCATTTTCCAAAGTGAGTTCACATGTACCAATGTCACACTGCAAACTAACCAGAATTCCTCACCCTTGTATAAATTTTTGCCTAAAATGTACATTTTCAGGTTTTTTCTTCCTTTAAAGGCTGCCTGTTACCATGCCCAGCTCCACTTTTCTTGCTGAGCATTGATCAGATTCTTCTCAGTATATCAGTATGCTCAGACAAATCCATTATGGTTATTAAAAATATCACGCATGCCGAAATATTTTGACTGACCAAGTGAAAAACATTTCCAGCACCCCGAGATCCCCATCTGCTGCAAGCCTTGTGAAAAATTGGCCCAAACTAAAATTGGTGGTTCTTACCACTACCAGATTGGTAATTGGTAATTATCAGAGTGGTCGCTACGACAAGGGAAGGAGGGGAGCAGTGCACCAGCCGGGGCAGAGCTCTGGCATCAAAGCCCCCCCGGGGTGAGAGGCGGGATGGCGTGTGATCCCCAGGCAGCAGCGGTGCTTCGGGCAAGACATGCGTGGCACACAGAGCTCCCGCACAGCTGGCACGCAAGTGAAGCGAGCATTAGCTGCTTGCTACTGTAAATCGCTTTGCCCCACAGAAGGAGAAAGCAAAGGCAGGCACCCTGCGCTTGTTGGGACAACAACCCTGCAAGGAGGAGGCTGCAAAAGAGGCTTTAGCAGAAAACGCAGCTCCGAGTTCAGGCTTTCACGCTTTCCAGACTCTGCTTTTTCCTGAACATAAATAACAACAAAAGAAAACACCTCGAGATAAGCTTTCATTCAGCTGTGACTATGGATCTTCCATAAAGGGCCCTCCTGCCTCCATCCCTAGCTGTCCCAACATCATTTCAGCTTCCAGTCTAGTTTTTCCTAGCCCTGGCTCCCATTTTTCTGCGCTTTCTGCTCAAAAAGCAAGACCAAAGTTTTTTGGTAAGTTTCTTATACTGACATCTCAGCACATTCCCAGCCTTTATTCCCTGGACATATTTCCCACAGCCAGCCTCACACCCTGTGTCCCCCATAGGAAAATCAATTTTCCTGCAAAACTGAAGGGCTGGGATTTTCAGGGAGATAATGCCACGGACGTTACGCCCAGGAGATAATGTTTCGATAGCCAGCCCTGGCCCCGGTGCGGCTGTGGAAGGTGTCCAGCAGCCACGCGTAGCCCAGCAACCTGCCCCAAACACCGAGTGCTTCCAGGAAATGGAAGAGAAACACAGCGATTTTAAACAACCCTTTCACGGGTCCCACGGGACTGGGAAGAACTGGTGGATGAATCACTGCTCACAACACATGTCTTCAAGGAAGTCAGAAAAATAAACGAGCTCCAAATGACATAATTGGCTCCCTGGGGGCCGAGAGGGACCCTTTGCTGAAGCATACGACCATGTTTCACCCTACAGTTGTAGCACCCTGGTCTTGATGTATGCAGCAACTGCTCAGTCACAGTTTGGGCAGGGGGATCTGTAAGAAAAGGAATGGTGCCCAGCAGTACACAGTCTTGCTGACGCAGCATGATGTGTTGAATCTGTAAAAATATCTTTGTGCTGTTGCAATGCTTTCCTCATTTATGTGCGCACCGGGTACTCAGCAAACAGATTTAGCAACCAGGCATTGTTAAACTAAGATGCGCTCCTCCTTCAAGTTGTATTTTGTAAGCTTACTATTAATATCTGCCACAGTAATCTTGCAGTTTCTCTGAGTTAGCACTAAATGTTGGCCCCAAAGTGGCAATTTACTGTTGATGCTGTTGTCTTAGGGTAAGCCATAGAGCCCAACAACCGTTCTTCCAAAGTCCAGCTCCCAAAAGTCAACTCGCTCCTACAGCTTGTTGGATGCTCCTGCGCTCCCACCTCAGGGGCTGTTGGTTGTTCTCATCACCTTTCAGCTAAGGGACAAGCAAGAAAAAACAGGGGTGAAACCAAGGAGTTAATGTCTGCAATTCCTTTTCTGATCAACAACTGCAAAGCTGCTTCAGACCCTGGACACACGGTGCCTCCATGAACAAGCTGTCTTTGTTTTCGTCTGAGAAAAGTCTACCGCAGCCTACTTCAGAAAAATGCAAAAATAGCCAACATCTTTTTCAATTCTATGTTTTCATTTAATTAGGCAGATTTACTGGAGAAACCTGAATTGTATCAGCAAGATTGTCCTCAGCAAGACTGTCCTAAACTCATGCTGCCTCATTACTTTGCTGGCAGATGGAAACACAGCAAAAATAACTGAAGGGAAAAAAATATAATATTCCTAACATGCCACAGAACAAGTGGAAAGCATTATATGCTAATATTCAAGAAGGATTATAAATATCTCAACAGGTCAGCCCATACTTTTGCTTTCATATCTAAAATTTTTTTCCCTTCTCAAGCTCTCTGATGACCCCGTGATTGAAAGCGAGCTTTTAGAAAAGGACGTTGTCACCCTAAATCCTAACAGCACAAACCTCATGAACGAAACAGAGAGGAATTGTGTTGGCAGATATAACTGTACAGTGTCTAACAAAGACTATAAACAGATCTAACTACCTGTAGACTTGACAATTAATATCTGTAGTATCCGATATATACATATATGTGTGTGTCTACAAGTGAGCACACACATAGGCAGCCAACACCAGTCACACAAACTGTGGACCAAGACCAGATGCTATATCATAAGTTAAGGTTTTTAGAACTTTTACCCTGACAAAACCATGGCTTTTCCTGTGATAAACCATAAACTTTAATCTCAGGAGAGTCACTCAGTGCGAGTGGGCTACATGACTTCCCTAGGTCCATTCCCGTCCCACTGTGTGCGATTTTTGGCGTTGATCTTCCACCATCTCATATTTACTTAATACAACAGCAGATTTCTGCTACCTTCTCTAGCTCTTTTAAAACTTTCTTTAATTTCAGTGATGTCACATCATGATACAGTCTTCTATTTTCAGGTACCTTCCTTATTTGTATAGGAAAATGGTCTTTACCACACTTACCGTGAGCAGTTAGGTAATTCCTGCCAAAGACATGTTTGAGTTAAGAGCAGGTGCTTGTGACTCCTTCACTGGGATTGCCAGGCATTTCCTCTTTGGATCAATAGGCTGCCTTCACAAGTGAAATACTGATATCCCAACCTCCTCCATCTTAAGTGTCTTTTTACAAAACAAGTTTTCTTGCCTAAACCCAATTTACTCTGCTCCTTCTCAAATGTCGCATTCACTACAGATATGCAAAGCTGCTTATTAGAAACCAGAAGGCTAAAAAAAAAATAATTAATTAAAAAGAAATGCCTGAGTCATTAACAGCTGCATAATGTCAGCAAAACAAGAATCTATTCCAGTAGATTTTGGTTCTCTCCATAATTGCAAGGTTGCGTACAGTAAAATATTTGTGTTTATTTTAATCAGAAGTTAGTGAGGGTGCCTAGTTTGTAACATCACTTGTGAAAACCAGCTACAGACATTTCCTTCTGCCATTGTATGCAGCACATTTCTTTGTGCCTTTTTATTCCTGATTCCTCAGTTACAGCAAAACACGTGCAGATTTGAGAACTTGCCCTGCCACTACAGCCAGGCCCCCGAGCAGTGCCAGTGTCCACAATGAGGCACTCGCACAACTGAGCCTTTTTTTTTTTTTTTAAAGAAGGTCACAATTCACCAATTTAATACTACAAAACCACGTAATTAGTCTGGGCTCCACCCAGAAGGCTGAAGGAAAGCTCTGCGTGAGTAATATGAGGTTAAATCTCTAGACTTCTGTACTGACAAATGTTCAGAGCGCAAAACGGGGATTGCATTTACGTCTGTGAGGAAACATGGGTTAAACGCACCATCCTCCCTGCTTTTGCTGCCTCCAGTGATGTATTCCTCAGCTGACTGGGTAAAATCCTCAGCTTCTATGAAAGTACTTTATTTTTCTCCATCTCTGCAGTTTGTGCATTATGGCAAAGTTACAACAGTTAAAATTACATGTTTAACCTTCTAAAGAAAGCCTCCAGAATGTGGCATAGTAGAATATACAGAAACCAGAGCAATAAAGAAACTTGCATTCAGCTTCTCAATTTAAATCATGGCTGTGCTACATCCGGTTACTTTGGAAAACACTTTAACTTGGGTCAGTACGAAAGTCTAGTTATTAAAATTGATCTATTATTGTATAGAAGCCAATGTACAGCAGCCTTCTTGAAGCTAATCTCCTGCTTTGCAAAAACGTGAGAGGAAAAATCCAAGTATACAATCAGCAATGCTTTTATTCAAAGTGAGCATGAACAGTATTTAACCAAACATTCATTAGAAATTAAACTGGAGAAATCTGCTGTGAAAAATTAGCCTGCCTCTGTCATAAGCAGCAACTTATGAATGCATTGAAAAAGTCTATCTTAGTCCTGTTACGATGAGATTTGCACTTAAAATGCTACCACTAGAATATGTGTGTTTTTAATATTGATAACAATTACCTTATTGAAGAGGCTTACGGAACCAGAGGCAGTGGTGGGGACAAGCCGTAGGTTTTGCCAGGGGAAGGAAAAGGACTTGGTGGCAATGGGAGGTCATCAGCATTTCCCATTATTGTGCTTTAAATACGCTCAGCATTCGCTCCCCTGCTATTGTTTTTCACATTCACCTTTGGAAGCAAGGTCAGCCAGGACTATTTAAAAAAAGTTAAAACAAAAGTCAGTATAGGTTTGAGCTATCTGCATGGAAAACTGCAATAATCATCATGTCTTACACAGAAAAAAAGTAAAAGTACTCCCTCTTTTTGCTTTACAGAGTAATTTTCCTTAAGTGTTCCAGATTTGTTTGGACAAGACCAGGAATGGAATACTACCCTCAGTTCAAAGCTCCATCAAAAGGAAAGGGTGGATGCAATCAGGGATTCAGGAAGGAAATCTTAACCACAATATTCACAGCAATGCTTCAATTATGTGTCACACCTCTGTAAATTTATATATATTTTTGCTTCACATCCATGTCGCAGGTCTGAAGCCCGGTCCTACCTAACAGAAGGTTATAGCATCAGGCTCGTAAACTGCCAGCAAATCATTTCATCTGAGATGTTGGTACAAATACTTCAGCACATCACAGTAACGCCTAATAACACTGACATCAGGAAGAATAAAATTCCACAACTGTGAATTCCTTTTTTCTTTTAAAAAAATTAGCAAACCCATCCTGAACATAGTTCTACATTGTAACCCAAACGCCACATCTCCTGCTAACGTCGATTCAGTACAGACAGTCTGACATTAAGAAGCAGCTCCCCCAGAAGAGGAAAACGGCGTAGAGTTTTGTTTGATGCATCACGTACATCTTCTGATCAGAACTTGCCCTGTCCCGGCCTTTCATTGCTAATGTGTTAGTGTCAGCAGGAGAACCAGAGACCTTCCAACAGAAAATGGCAAATTTGCTTCTGTAAAATACAAAATATGAATCTGGTTTCTGCCATAAATTGCATGTTTTTAAAGTCAGACCCAAATCCCTGACATTTCAGTTGATTTAGTGAAACAGCAGAATCCTTTCCCGGATCACCACTATACCCCCTGTCAGAAGAAGCTTAGCTAAGGAGTTAGGTGCATTTTGCTGGTGATGACAAACACAGTGCTAGAAAGGCCGGTCACCAGGTGAAAAATAACATGCTCTACAAATGGCAGGAGAAAGCTGTGACTGCTCAATACCAGTATGTCTCGTTCTAGATACCAAAAAAAAGAAAAAAAAGAATCAAACCCAAAAAACAGGTCTGTGGTTTGTGCTGGAGCTGGGCATAAACTTCTCCTGAGGTACACTAATATGCCAATCATTTCCAGGGAAACTGATATAATATCATATTACCCATCAGTAAAATAGCACTAAAAATCCATCAAATTCTTAGGTTTTGACCTACCAATCTGCTGATGTGTAAAATTAGAGACCAGGGTGTAGATTTAAAAAAAAAAAATAATCTGATAAAATATATTGCACATTTGAATATACCAAAGGCTGATTTCCCCAGACCAGAACAAGCATTTAGACTATATATGACATTAAACGTTTCCCATTTGCTCTATTTCTCATAGAAACTCGTAATATAAACCAAAATTGCCAAACATCAACACCTATTTCAACATTTTTGACCAAACGCATAAGCCCCGTTTTACAGCGGCGTGTAGTGAGAGGTGACCGCACACGTGGTCGGTTCACTCCCTGTTGCAGCGTGATGCAGCTGCGCAGCAGTCAGCTCGTGGCAGCGGAGGTTTGCCAGATTATACAAACTCACTTAAATCTAACAGCAAAGAAAGCTGAAGAACTTTCTCCTTGTAGTCTCCCCAACTGGAATTAATGCCACTGAAAATTACTGTTTAGTGCTCCTCTACTGTTCCTCACAAACTGTTTCTTCCTTGAGCTTTAAATGGTTGAAAGTCTTTCAGTGTTATTACGGGATCAAAGCCACCGCTGAGATCATAGCTTTCGGTTGTCACTTGGATTTTTTTCAGTATAAACAGTGTTTTGGTGACTTTAATGCTTGTGAAAAGTACCATGCTGGCCACGTTGCAGTCTGCACTTTGTGAGCGACGCTATTGCTCCATATTTTCTTTAATCCTTAGTCCTAACAGAGAGATTTTCGACTCCACCATCATCCTGGTGATTAAGCCCAGCTGTGCAATGTGGAGAAATAAACACAATAGCTCTTATACATATACGTAAGGAAACGAGTACATATTTGTCAGAACAGTATGACTAATCAAGAAAAAAGATCATCATCTCAGAAGTTCTGGGAACATACGGTGATGCAGAAAAGAACAAAGAAGGAATTATTCCTAATCAGAACCGAAAAAAAATGAGATTATCGTGAGATGGAGATAAGAAAACAATAAGAAAATGGTCACTGACCAATGAGAAAACAAAGAACTCATTAGTACATAAAGGAGATAATATACATATGAGTTACTTGAAGAACTGGAGACAATTGCTCTAATGATTTTATTCCAGATTCATCTAATGCTCAGGGTAAAAACACAGTTCCAGTTTATTTTCTAACTCAGATAAGCAGCATCTACAACAACCAAATATGACCCTCGCAATGAAAAAAGAAAAATCATAATATGGATTTTGATCTGTTCAGTGAGATGGCCTTAGAAGCTCCTGAAGAGTAACCTGCCTTTATTGCTATCAAGGTGGTCAATCTGCCTGAATCGTGCACAGATGATTCTTTTATTCCTTCCTCATTTGAGCCTATAACCGTATTGTGGCTCAACTTTTATCCCCTCTCAATTCAACAGATGTTTTTCAATTAAAGCAACAGAAGCAAAATCAGTAGGTAAAGTGAAAAATTTAGAAAAGCATACTCTGATTTTAAAATTTACTAAATATTTCTATCTCCAAAAAAGTAAGCACTTAAGTAACACCCCCAGCTCCTATAAACAGCAGCTTCCAAGGAAAGTAAATACTACCGAAAATTGTTTTGACTTCAAAAGAATGTTAATTAACAGCCATACCTGGCACCCTGAAAACCCAGTTAGCCACAGCAGCCCAATCAGGTCAGCAGACAATTCAGGACTCTGTCATCTGGTGTTAAAGGAAACCCTACAGAAGAGTCAAATTAGCAACCTGCAATGTGTCATTACACCATTTTGTAGGCGCGAGCTGAAAATTGGGTAATAGATCTACTGACATAATTACAGATTACAATATTTGAGTAAATCTTAAAAAAGGTAAGTACAAAATTCAGTAGGTGAAGATAAAATTCCACACGTAAATCAATCAACCTCTGAAATGTCTCCCTGCAAAAAAACTTCTTACCAGAAAGTTAACAACAAATTCTACCTATTTTCCAGCCTAAATGGCATCCCTAGCCAACTGAGGAAACCCTTCAATGAGGAATGCTTTTGTGTGTGTTCCATCTTTTGTCAGAAATTATTAAAAAAGAAAAATCACCTTTTAGGTCTGTCTGCCCAGAACAGTCTGTTCAGGGGTGACAGCGTAGGATTGTCCCCAGCTGTGCTTCTACTGGGGTTTTGCCCCTTTTGGCTTTCGATTGTAGGAGCTGGGGGTCTTACAGCTCAACATCCACAGCCCCTGGGGAGAGCAGACCCCTGGAGATAGTCGCTGCGAAGGAGAGGGAGAACAGCGGTCACAGAACAGAGGACAAATGGGAGGATACAGTGAGCAAGACATGGAAAATGTGTTTCCTCTCAATTGTTACTTCCGCTGGATCTTTTCAAACACGTCACCTTGCAAGAAAGACAGTTTGTGGTACAATGTTGTGGAATTTAGCGTAAGAATTCACTCATTTGTCCCCACCTTAGTTAAAACACCGACTGAGCTGTCATTCCTTTATTGCTCAAATATTTAATGCCTTGTTTAAACATTGTGCAACTAAACACTTCAAAAAAGTATTGTTCTGTTGCAATAGTTATTTAACAGTGACATACACTGAATATAAGACCAGTGTCAAAAAGTGCTAGTATTTCAAGGGGATTTTTACTGCTGTCAGGTATGAGCAAATGTTAGCCTCAAACAAATTAAAATAGCTTGTGTGGGGGGGTGAGGGGTCATGACTTCGCATCCATCCGGATCTGCCGGGAGGAATTTAACGTAAAGAGTGCTTTAGAGGCTTCATTTTAGACCCCATCTTTCGGGGATCTGGAACACTGTCCAAACATCTCTGGCGAGGGAGGACAGCTGTAAGAGCTGTGTGAAGGAGAGAAAGACTCTAACCAAACATCACAGCTCTGCCCAGCCTTTCGGCTGAGTTCCTCTGTGACAGCCATCAGTGGTACAAAATACTCAGATAGGTGTGTATACCTATCAGCATTTCATCTTTAAAGGGCTGCTTAAATTGCTATTTGTTTTTAAACAGGCCTGAGCATGTGTCCAAGATCCATTTGTTACAGTTTTACAAGGCAGAATTGTGATTTGAGTTGATTAATAGGTATTTATTGCTTGTGTTTATTCTTGGCTCTCTATGATTATATCTCACTGGGCATGTAAGGGATTTGTTTGCTTGGGCCAGCCTGTAAACTAAGATTTCTCTGTTCCACACCTGTTCATGATCAAAAGAAAATGATCCAAATAGGTTAGCAAACTGTTCTGCATCTCCTCTTAATGCTAGAGTAACAGTGATAGTCATCTGCAATGATTTACTCCCCTTTGCTAGAACACATGGCCTTTCACTTTGCTTGGGTTTAGGTAATTTCATATTTATTCTGATTTTCTAGCAAAATATCGTTTCTGATGCCATCACTTAGTTCTTAAATCTAGCCATCTGCTATAAGCCTGTCTCACCTCCCAAGCCCGCAACCCCCAAGCAAAGCCTGTCCTGAGAAATACCCTCCAAACTTTTCATCCTGACACGCTGAGCACTTTCCTTTTCTGCCAGACAGGCTGCCGTGGTGCTGGCTCCGCAACACGCGTGGCATCAGTCTTGTTCGCTTGATACAGGTCAAGAAACTAAAAATAGCTGTAAATGTGGTAAAGTTTAGCTCTGTAACTATTCCCTGAGGTAGATTACTTTAAATGTGGGCTTACTATGAAATACACCCTCAAGAAAACCCTGAAGAATCGGTGGTGCGTGCTGCATTAGTCGCGTGAAAGGGTTGGAGGTGTAGCCCAGTGACCCAGCGTTTCATGCTGAATTCCCTGGGTACGTACGATACCGCCGGTAGAGAGAGAGGATCCCATCCGCACGTGCCTTGTGTTACTGGAGTTGAAGCTAGCACGTTCATACTGCAGCTAACGCGTGGGGAAGTACAGTAAAAGAGGATCCTGTAAAAGCTCACGTGCTTGAGAATTTCTGCACTTCTCTGTTTCACTAGGTTCACAAAGGGTTTTTCTGCACTGAAATGTTTGACACTGCAAAAGGTATTGATTTGACACACTAAAGCTACAGCGGATTGAAAGGAATGCCACTTGCCTTCGAATGCCTTCGGGAAGGAGAGTACGATGGGAAATTAAAGGTGATCAAACATCACTTCTGAACTGGAGGAGCCCCCAAGCAACAAGACCAAGAGTCGTGATGGCTCGTTCACTGGAAAAGTGTGCCAGCGGCAGAGGAGCAGTTAAAAGAGAGCTCTGAAGCTTACTCGTGACTGTGTCAATTTTACAGGATGTTGGCCTGCATTTTAAAAGCAATGTAAAAATACACAAAGTCATGGAAACAGATAGCATCAATCGATTCGCAGGTTTTTGCCCAGAAGGGGTTACTAGACCTTCTTGACTGACAGAGATACCGCGGCCCCTTACACATCAGGTGTTACTCCTGTGCTGACCCAAATCACTTGCATTGAAGTGATGGCTTTCAAGTCCTTTCACTTTTCTTCATTTCCTGACTCTAACAATTCTGGTCAAAAACAATCCCGTAAGTTTAACGGGAGACCAAGTGAAGGCCTTGAAGGTAATTCATGTCACAGTGAGTGAGCTTCAACAACTCATCTTGTTTATTTTTCCGTTAGTTCCCTATGGAACCGTTACAGCTACACAGCAAGCCTCCCCATAGGCCAGTCGACCACGTATGATACACAGTTTTTTAGAAAATTTGTCTATTGTACACTCACCCAAATCATAAGAGACTTCATTTTGGCTTTAATGTAGCCTGCCCTTTTATAAAAATGCAACATATCATCCATTTTTCCCTGCAGGAAACACAGTCTGCGTTACATCACATGTATAAAATCCACTGGGAACACCCTGTTACCTGGGTGTGCAAGAATGGCATCTGTCGCTGCTGGCACTGAACACACATGTTTGTCTTTTTAAAAAAAAATCCTTCCCATAACCAAAAAGATTTAGAAGTTGTCAGATGCCTTCAAGATCAAATTTCCCTGAAAAAAACCAGCCACAATAAAAACAGCATACATATTTTTATGCCAGTGCTTAATCATAGGCAAGGCCAGCCCAGCAACGCATTAGAAGATCACCCATTCAAAGCTTGATTTATCCAGCAACAAATTTGGTGAACTAATTACACAGAAAATAAACTCTTGTGATTAATTATTGGGAATAAAATGAAGCCATAATTAATGACAGGAGGAAGCAAAAGCTATAAACAATTCACTTAAAGTCATGTAACAGAGCTTGTTTTTAACTACAGCAAGAGGCTGAAGATAGAACTGGAAAAGTTGCAAAACAAAATAAAGTGAAGTTTGTCCAAATTCATTGTATTATGTTACAGTCATCTGTTAGTGATTATGAGCCAGTGAGGTCTGTCATAAATGCTTACAAAGGATATAGAAATAGTCTTCAAATACAAAACAAATTAGGAATAACTGGCCTCTAAACAAGCATTTGATGTATGAAAAAAGATGGTAAGAAAATTTAAACCTCAATGTTTTTTAGACCAGCTGCCTGCAACAACCCTTTAGAATTTTCCATTTCTAAAGGGTCCAAGTCAGAAGTGACATAAGCGTGATGCAAACCACCGCACAATGTCAGCACTGGGAAAGTTGCCACAACATCCAGTTTGTTAAGGAAGAAGAGAGAAGGGGAGAGTGAGAGAGGCTTATTAACATGTAGATTACACCACCCCCGTCCTCTTTGAATCTGAACCAAGTTAACTGGGATGAGAGGTAAAAAGATATTGTTGAAGGACAAAACCCACAGGCACTGCATTCCAGCTGATGAGGATATGTGTGTCACTTCAAGTTAGGCCACTCACCGGTTCCTTCTGTTCAAATATTACATGCTGTAGAGCTAATTTTTTACTGTCACCAAAGTCTGAAGCAGATGAGCAGAGCCTAGCTCGAGGCTTGGCTGTGAGAGGACGCACGTTCAGCTTTGAAGGGATGCATAAGATCAGGGCTTAAAATAAATATATTTTCTAAATGTTGTGGAAGCAGCACATGCCTATGTTTGTACAGATTTAGGAACAACCCCCCAGAACTAACTTGGACCTGTTCAGCATTTAAGCTTTTATTTTCCCAAGTCAAAATGCTTCATAAATTCAGGGTCACGTTTGATCAACAGCAAATTATAGCAACACAATCTCTACAGCAATTTAGGAAATTGCCATGGAAATTCTTCCTTGTCTCTGCTTTGCGATACAGGCTCTCTGTCCTTGTCTTACTGACCCTCAGGTCTCGGTTACTCACAGCTTCTTTGCTGCACTCAGGAGGAAGGAAACAACCGTATCACTGACAGCAATGCTGACCGAGAACGCAGGAAAAGGAGGAGAGCTGAGGAGGGAAAAGGAAGGGCATGGAGAGCTATGGATGGGGTCAAAGCCTCACAGCTCAGACATCAGGGCTTTGCAGGCTATTTCAGCACAAGTGGCAAATTTAATAGATTTACCTCTTTTTAAGCTCTTACCTCTCATTTAAGCCTCAGAGCTCCCACAAAACCTAAGGCATCACAACCATGAGCATGTGCAGGGTGGTTTTAACCTCTTTCCTTGAGCAGGGACAGGTGCAGCACATGAGCATGCTAACGCCGTGAGCTGGAGAAGCTGGCCCCTCGCAGTCCTCACTTCCTCCCTCCCCACCCTGTAACGCATCCTGCACCAAAGCTTTTCTCACCAGAGCCCCGCTTCACCTCGCTGCTTGCCCTTCCACAGCCTGTGCTTTGTCCACTCCCGCGACGCCCTCAGTCGCTTGTCCTACCTCCAGAGCGCTGCCGCTGCGAGAAGCGGGGTGCGTGGAGCGAACTGGCAACATCAGAAAACCGCTGGCACTGCTCAGACCCTGCCAGCGCCAGCCGAGGAGATTCACGCTTCATGTTTCCTTTGAAAAGTGACATCGGAGCTGTCGTCGCAGCGAGGATAAATGAGGAAAGACTGGATCTTGGTTTCTTCCAGCTGCACAGAATTAGAGACAAACATGGCAAGTGCCCCAATACGGAAAAAATAAGCCTGCTCCCTCTGCAAAAATTTTGTAAGCGCTTGTCCCCCTAAAATATATGAAAAATGCCACTACCCTCTAATAAGCAGCTGTGTCGTTCCAGACATGATGTTAAGTAAAGCAGTGTGTTGTAAAACTAGAAGAGATGTGAAATTAATCTAAAGTTAGTCTTTCTATATGGGATATAACTCAGGTGCAGATGAGAAATTTGGCCCCTAAATTAGAAAAAAGAAACTTAATTTGCTGAAGTTATTGACAGTGTCAATTAAGCCTGAAGGCAAACCCTCCCAAACTGCATAGCTGCTCACTTTCTCTTGGAAGCTGAACTTACTGCAATTGAATTTACTAAAACTTTGCCATCTTCTAGTATGATTGGTGTCAGAGAACAAACTGGGGTTTTTTATTTTCCTAACACAAGTCCTGGAGGAAGCTACCACACAGGTTATACAGATGCTCTGAGGATGAAGACAGAAATCTAAGTAACATCGGGAAAAGGGATGGGAAAAGAACACGTTTGTATGTCTGTCTGGAACCAGTCGTAGTGTCTCACAGAAAAACAACCATTAGACTAGGGTAGGAGTTGAGGTGCTGCCAAAGGGTACTGGGCTAGATGCACTCGTGGCCTGACCCGATATGGCTGTCTTCGTCTGAACATTTTCACCCAAAACACGGCCCATTTCTCTTGAGGCGCTTCAGAATTTGTTACAAAGAATTTGTAACAGAGAATTTATTAACAAAAGGAGTAAAGGAAGCTGCAGAAGGGACAAAACAGAAACAAGATGGGGTTTCTGGGAAGGTGAGAAAAAAGGGAGGAACTACATTTGCATCTGCTACCCCAGCAGAAAGACAACAGCATAAAGAGCATACAAACTATTAGTTATTGAAAGTATTTCAGGAAGGGAAATCATCATCACCAACAAAGTCAGGGCAATTAAATTAGTTGGGTGGCATAGAAAATGGTGTAGTAAAGAACATTATCATGCCTTTATTGTAATAATTCTCTCCCTCACTTAGGAAAGCTTCAAAAATACTGAATTTCAAGTTCTATGAAAAAACATTACATTAATAAAGGCAACTTCACACTCCATCAGAGGCAGTTTATTGGGCTACAAGGATGATGAGGGGCCTGGAGCATCTCTCCTACGAGGAGAGGCTGAGGGAGCTGGGCTTGTTCAGACTGGAGAAGAGAAGGCTGAGAGGGGACCTTAGAAATGCCTCTAAATATCTGCAGGGTGGGTGTCAGGAGGACGGGGCCAAGCTCTTTCCAGTGGTGCCCAGCGACAGGACAAGGGGCAACAGGCACAAACTGAAGCCGAGGAAGTTCCAGCTGAACACGAGGAAGAACTTCTTCCCTCTGAGGGTGACGGAGCCCTGGCCCAGGCTGCCCAGGGAGGCTGTGGAGTCTCCTTCTCTGGAGATATTCCAGCCCCGCCTGGACAAGGTCCTCTACAGCCTGCTCTGGGTGACCCTGCTTGGGCAGGGGGTTGGGCTGGGTGACCCACAGAGGGCCCTGCCAACCCCCACCATTCTGTGAGTCTGTGATTCTGTGAGTCTTTAACCCGAGTTCTGATTTACTTCTTTGACACCCCAGCCCAGAAGCATAAACACAGATTCCCAGCTGCGCATACTAATACACGTCTGGGCGGATGGTAATAGAGTGGGTCATTAAAAAAAAAACAAACAGCATTTTTAACCCAGGAATTATTCTGGTCTTTTATGTGATACCACACTCGGTCTCTTGGAAGGAGACGCTTCCAGGAGCAGCAAGGCTGCAAGCCCACTTGTCTCCTAAAAAAAAACCCCCATCTCCAGCGAATCTGGCTGCCGAGCTGCTCTCTCCATTGATTTCCTTCACGCTACGAGAGATGCCACCATATCGGTGCCGAAAAACTCCGCTTAGTGAGATTTATTTCAGGGAGGAATGCTTCCTTCTGCCTCTTGTGCATGATTTTTGGAATACTTCAGCTGCGTCCCTCAGCAAGCCTGTTTAGCTTTGGGAAGCTGTCATAACGCTGAGGAGATAACTGGGGGGGAAGGGGGAGGTTTTCCACATAATTACCTGTATTTGGTCCGATACGCGTTATTATATTAGAACTGTATGTTTGTCTTGGAGAGAGTTTTACCTCACATGCGCACCTCACCTGGCTGAGGGGGCCGGGGGTTGTCTGAGGCCGGCTCCCCTCGGACAACCCGCGGCCCCCCTCAAGCCCCCGCAGCCGGGCCGAGGCGGGCGGGCGGGATGAGGGGAAGGGGAGTAGCCGAAGCGCCAAGCAGCTCCCCCGAGCGCTTTCCCGGCACTGACAGCGGGAGGGAGGGAGCGAGGGCGGGAGGCAGCGGGGCCCCCGCTATTAGTACCAGCCCTTCGCGGAGCCCGCCTCAGCGCGGAGCCCGCCTCGGTCACTCACCGCGTCTCGGCACCATGCGAAGGCTCAGCGCCGCGCCGCCCGCCGCCTTCCTCCTCGCCCTCTTCTTCCTCGGCGCGGCGGGAGCGGGGCGGGAGCTGCAGCCCGGCAGCCGGCTGGCGGCGGGGGCGGCGCGGGCTGCCCTGCACTACCTCAACTTCCAGGCGGGCTCGCCCGGGGCTCTGCGGGCGCTGGGGCAGGTCCGCAAGGCCACGCTGAAGGTACAGGGCGGGGGGGGAGGCTCGGGTTTTGAGGTGACGCTGGGGAAAGGACAGTGATTGTAATTATTATCACGGGAGTAGGACGGCGGGGCGGTGCGGAGCTGAGCCGCCCTGAGGTGAGCGCTTCCCGCCGCGCCGCTTCCCTCAGGGAGCTCTCCCTCAGGAGCCGGCGAGGCTCCACCTCATAAATTCATCAACTTAATCGCGATTTAAATACTCCCAAATCCAAGGCCAGCGTCTGTTGGCCAAGGTTACCCCGCATGCCCCGGCCTGGAGTGAAAAGCAGCACGGGGGATAGAGAAAACCGAGGCGTGCAGCAGGCACCTGATGGAAGAACGCGCTTCGATGAGGAAAGCTTCCCAGCAGAATCGCTTCTGGAGCGACCGTCTGCTTCGTGGGAGTGGGGACGGAGAGGGCTTTGCCTTGCTACCTTTGCAGACCGAGAGCTACAACTAAAAGCAATGCTGTCCCCATCAGAAAACATGGCTTTACTGTCCAAAAAGCAGGTCAAACTGAGGTGACAGGACGGGGCGGGAGTCCGCAGGGGCAGAGCTCTCGTGTGGTGGGGAGCTGGCCCGGGGTGCTTGAGGCAGTGCCAGGGGCATGTCTGGTGTCCTGCAAGCTCTGAGCCATGCAGCCCCGCGCTCCCTTCAGCCACAGGTTTTTTTACAGCTCACTCGGTTTCTGAAAGTAAGAGAACAGGCAAAAACTTTTGGGGAGCGTTGGTTCGAGGCTGTAGACCCTGGAAGGAAAGCATCACCTTCCTGGAGAGCGAAGGAGGGTCTAAGCTATCGCAGCGGATGGGGTTTAAAACCTCTTGTCTAGTCTCTCTCTCCAGGCTAGTGCTGGGCAGCTCGCCTAAGCCACGGCTGGTTGTCTTGGATTCCCAGTCTGAAGTGCCAAACGCAGCACTGGATTCCACCACATCCTTTTCATGGCTCCTGCATCTGAAAAGGAGATCTTACAGTATTTGTCCTTCAGCATCTGCATGGCTCGTTCAGTCCAGGCCCTCACTCCTAAAATTGAGAATAAGATGGTGTAGTGTAAAATCTTCCCTTTCAAGAAAGAAGTTCCAAGCCAAAAGTGCTTAGGATGTACCGCTGCGGTCCTTACAACATTGTGCTTGACCCTCAGTCTTTCACATATATCCCAGCTGACAGTGGTTCCAAAACAATTTGAAGCCTGTTTAAGTTGCACACGATATTTAGCAGACCAGAATAATTTCCAATTAAATTTGTCAAAACATGAACTACTGCATCATGATTCAGAATTTGTGTATTACTTTGTGTGAGGCAAGGCTGAAAGACAGCGTTTGTCGTGCTACCTGTTCGGGGATGCAGACATGATGTCCTGCTGTAGATTTATCTGAGACCGCACCCTTTAGGTAACGCTGTTCTAATCATCATTCCCAAATGCGCCACTAACCACAGAGTTTAACAGGTGCTGAGCATGGGCGGGCTAGTGCGACCTTGCATTCTTCCAGTGTAATTGCTGCAGACACCTATGGCAGGTATTTACCGTGGTATCTGATACTTCTCTCGAAACCTACAAGTGCTCTTCTGCATTTATTGGGTAGTGTGCCTACGTATATATTTATATATACAAATGCTCCTGCCTCTTTTCAGGACAGCACCGTGGCCCCTGGGAGCAGGGTGTGCTGTTGGAAGAACTGGTCAGGTGAAGAGGCATTTCAGAAGTAAGGGGCTGGTGCAGGTCCTCTTTCCAATCCCAGTGTAACTGAGTATTCGCGAGGTAGTTTTGGTTCTGTGGAGGGAAAGGGATTTTTTTTCCACCATGTGTCAGCCACCTGCCTTTTAATATAGGAAAGAAAAAACTGGTTCACTAAAGAGCAGTGAAATGCTTCATTATTTCCTCACAGTACTGATCCTGTAGGAGCTTGCTGTAACCCCCTTTCTGCAGTTTATTTCCCCTCTTTCTTTGCACACTCTGTGAAAACAAGAGGAGAAATGTACTAGACATGGTCACTTCCTTCTTTCTTGTCCTCCACTGTAAAAAAATGAGAAGAATTTCCTGGAAGGAATGCGCTATATTATGTGAATGCAAGAGACAGAAATGTTGGGGTTTGGGGGCTTTTGGTTGGTTGGTTGGTTGGTTTTTGTTCTTTTAAGTTTTTTAAGAAGGTTAATTTTCTAATGGTTAGTATATTACTGGATCTATTAAAAACAGGATAATTTTATCATGGAATTTAATCATGAGCACTGTATTTTAAAACGTAACATCATTAGCCCACTAGCCAATGAAACTGTGGGAATCAGAAACAGGATCAGAGACAGTCACCAGTACGGTAACGCTGTTAGATGTAAAGGATTTTTCAAGTTCAGGTAAAATGTGCGTTTTCTCTCAGTGCTTTTCTCTCCTAGCAACAAACAGTAGAGATACACCAAACACAGAACAATTCCTACCTTGCCATTGGCTGCACTTTTCTTTTTGTTGCTCCTTCTCATTGATGTGGGGTTTTTCATAACTTGAGTATCTTCTAGGAAACAGCAGCATGCATCTCATGGGGTTGTTGACAGCTGCACTTTAAAATATATTTTTGAGAAGAAAAGCATTAGTGTGTGCCAACTGAAGTTCCTAGAATTCAAGAGAGAACCTTTCAGAACACTGCAGTAGCGATCTCCCATACCAAGCTGTTCTGCAAAGCGTAACTGAGCAAGTAGGCAGGTGAACCAGGAGGTGAAGTGTAAAGGTAAACTAGGTAATCTCTTGGCTAAACGGCAACGTTTGCTTAAACTGGACTACAAAACGCAATGTTACAGGTGAAGATTCCTCTTCACAAGCTCATCTTGAAACAAAAGTGTAATATCAGGACTATGGTCCTAATATTAGAAGTCAATTAAAAGGTGTCTACTTCTTTCCAGTAGTCAGGACCCCACGTTAGGGTGGGGAAGGTAAAATCAGTGGCAGGGTAGGTAAATTGTCGAGAGAAAGCTAGATACAGAGAGGCAGAGAAAACAGCCACCGCTGCTGGCTTTGCCCTGCTGCCTGGGGCAGCCCAAGAGCTCGCCTGCCCGCTTGCAGATCAGACACCTCCAGCAGCTCCAGCAGCCACAGCCCACCCAAACTGGCTTGCGGGGACCATGGCAGGGCTGCGAGGTGGGAATCCCCCGAGGCAAGACCCCCGACAGACCCGTCTCTCGCTCCTCTCTCGGCAGTGCTGGCTTCTCCCTGCTCAGTGATTGGGTCAGCCCTCTGATCCAGTGACCGAAAACTGGTCCCAGGGAAGAAGCACTGGTGGGGAGACGCCGAGGAGAAGAGATGGAAGCCTGTGGCAAGGGGTGAAGGGGGATCACCCCTTTCCATGCCAGTGGGGAGTTAGAGCAGTGGAAATCAATTGTGAAACTGCCTCCTTCGGGACCTGGAATGAGCTGCTCTTAAATTGCTATTCTGGCCTTTACAGTACGAAAAGTCTGTCATGAAAGCTGCATTAATTTTGAGCCCGGAAATAAAACAATCCCGTGACCCAGATATTCAGTGGAAAAATGAATTACTCACTTGTTTTCTTCTCTTTGGGACACTTTTTGCTTTGGCTGCTTTCAGCCAGCTGTTGTTGCATGACATTAAATATTCCTGAGCTCTTATTTAACTCGCACTGTGTGATGGTTTACAGCGATGCATTTTGGGATGGCAGTGGAAAGTAACAGTGGAAACAAAAGTGATGTTTTTCTCTGAAACCAGAAATACTTTTCTAGCAGTTAAAACTATTTCATGCCAAATGTACCTTTTCCCTCTCCCTGGTAAGATCAAAGAAGCCCTCTGGTATGCATACCTGGATTGAATATGTGTTTTAACTGGGTAGCACCACTGCAAAGCTTTCTAGGTGAGTAGTACTGCTATGGTGGAGCTGTTGCAAACGAGGAGAAACTATCTACTTCAAAACCCACATAAGCACAGAATTCTGTATTCTTTTTAAAGTGAGTATTTACCAAGTCATTACTCGTGCAGCTTTTCTGTAGCCTTCTATTTAGAAGAATCAGAGACTGAATGATTAGTTTATAAACCAAGTCCCAATTGATCCTGTTTTCTTCGTTAGCACTCGATATAAAAAAAATGCAATGAAGCTGCTGAGAGATTTTGTCGGAACCTGATTACTGTTCTCAAAGTTATCACAGCTATAAAAATGATCTTTTCTTTAGCAGAGAGAACAGGTGACACCAATGCAAGAACAAATAATATTGGAAGACAGTTGAACATACTTTAAATGACTGAACGTGCTGGACAAAAGATCCGGCTTAACTAGAAAAAAAGCTTCCATTACAGGCTCTAAACCCCCCGATGCTGTAACTGGGAGCGTGCAGTCATGTTCGCAAAGTTTCATTCCCAGGGCAAAGCCTTCAGCCCAGCACCTGCCTTTAGTACATACAGAGTTATACGCTGCAGAGAAGAGGACAAAATTGGTTTAGCGGCTTGCTCTGCTTTTGTGAAATCCCCTCTTGCCGCTTCACAGTGAGGCTATTTTGATGTTTTGTGCTACAAGAGGTGCTACTGGCTGCTTCCCGTCAGCACGGAGGGTGCCTTCATTTTTCCTTAATAAGCAGAATCTCGGATAGTTGACTGAGCCACTTAATGACTGGCATTTTCAGAGCAAAACAGAGCAGAATCCAGTGCTGACATGCTGTGTGGCGAAATTAGTCTCTTTCCAGTCACAGTAGGAAAAAATCTGGAAGGGTTAGCATCCCTAAGATTAAATTAGCCTGAGTAATTCCTGTTTAGCTGTGCATCAGTCAGCGAGATTTGATTCATTTATATATTGAAGGGCACTCTGACAGCCTGGGCGAAAAACACCTCCCCGGAAGCTGAATGCTGATTTGTAATTTTATTATTTACAAAGTTACTCTGTATCAATCTGTCCTGTGAAGGACTTTGAGCTGCATTTTCCCTCTTGTGTGTCTCTGGGAGGAAAGGCTTTAAAACATCCCCTAATATAAAGGTTATTTATTGTTATTGTTGTCAAGACCCTTTGTGTTTGGTGCTCGGCTCTCCTCGACGCGTCTCACCTGACCATTTCCTGATGCTGCAGGGCCGCGAGGTAGCCGCAGTGCCCTCATCTCGCTCCGCAGTGCTCACACCAACACCTCAGCAGGCTGCAGTGGGCAAGGCCATAGCTGCACTGACAGCCACACCCTTCTCTCTTCCAGAGCATCCCAGGCTCCGGTCACAAGTACTACCTGCACTTCACTACCGAGGACTACAAAAGCGGGGTGAGTTTATGGCCCTCCGCGTTTCTTCTGACAGCGTGCGTTAAATGAACTTCAGCATCCTCAAAACAGGGTATATTTATGTGGAAAGACTTACCTTTATGCTTCCACCTGCCTGTCCCGCACGGGGCATGCTTTGCCCTTGGCATTGCCCGAGTATCGCAGCTGGTCAGGGTCGGAGTGCCGTAGCTCTGCTTCGCTTGGTGCCTGAAGGGATTGTCTCTAAGTCACAGCAGGCAACCAAGCGCCTGAGTGAAGCTTTGCCGTGGTCCAAACTTGGTGCGACAGTGTGGTCCTCATTGTCCGACTAGCTCCTGCTGTGTCCACACACCAAAAGGAGAATAAAGAGCTGACAGTTGTGTGTTCTCTTTAATTATAACCCCCACTTTGTTCTGTCAGTTGTCATTAGCAATTTTACTGTAAGCATCTGCTTCTCCATTACACACACATTTTATGACATTCAAATTATTTCAGAATATGAAGCACTAGATTATTTTTGTTTCAAGGCTGAAGTATCATACAATGAAATTTCCTGTTATCAATTATTTCTTGAAAACTCTCAAACATATTTACAAGATGACTTAGTGCATTTCTGCTCCATTTTAATTAGAAACTTCTGTTAAATCCCTTTAGCCTTGTGGTTTTGATGTATTTACTTGTCTGGAAAAAAAATTATATCCATCTAAAGACTTTCTTGACCCTGTACAGCTTCATACAAAGCATCTCACAAAGACACATACATACTCCACATGTATACTTCACATGTTAGTACCAAGAGCTTTTTTAAGAATGCGTTGCTGGTAAATAACATCTTGATTAAAGGTAACAGTTTTAATTTCAACCTTTACAGGAAAATGCCGGGAGCTGCCTCGCTACAGTGTTGTATCCGAGGACGAAGTCTCCGCCTGTTGTCAATATCAAGTGCATGCATACCAAAGACCAGAAGCAAATCCAAGAAGAGGACAACAGACTTTACCAAAAACTTAGGCACCAGACCAAACCAATAATTGGAAACAATATTCCAGGTATGCTCCTCCAGATAATCAGTCGTATGTTGTTTTATCTTAGAGTCTAGGCACTTTTAAGAACACAAGCATTTTAAAAAGGAGGCACGGATGTTTACAGTAGCACCCTAAAACCATAGAGCTAACTATCAAAACAATTCCATCTTGCCAGCGATTCTTGGGCAGAAAAAAGCAACAGTGGTAGCCAATGCAATGTTGTGAAGGCGTTTTGGGGTTAAAAGCAAGCCTATGTGATTTTATGTTCTAGTAAACGTCCCCAGGTAGTACCAACTGCCTTAGCCCACACGCCTTCCCCAGCTGCAGGTGGAAGTTCACACAGGATGACTAACAGAATTTTTCCATCCCTGAAACAGCACCCCAGTCCCTCTCCTCCTGCCGGCTCGGTACTGACCCCCGTTATCACGGGCACAGGGTTTGTCCCCTCTCTGCGGGGACGCTGTGAATTGCGTCTCTCGGTGACTTCAGTTCTGTCACTCTTTCACCCTCTGTGACCGCAGGTTTAGCATCATTCTCCCCCCTGTTCAAGACCAGAATGCATCTGAGAGAAGATGCAAAAGCGTTCTGTGGTTTGTCATTTTTCTGCTGAACAGGCAGAATGAATCACTTACGTTGCTCTCTCTCTCCCCTGCAGACAGCTATGGCAATATTGAGCCTGCCCTGGAGCCTGTCTGGGCCTTGGCTGTTGCTGGCAGCAGTTACATCATGTGGGAGAAGTCAACAGAGACCGTGGGTTACTTCATGGCCCAAGTCAGGTCTGCGAGACAGTGGGTAAGCAAAGAGAAAATTACATGTCTGCATTACAGAAGCTAACGGAGTCTACCAAGCAGCAAGGAACAGAACAACCATCAACACAGCTCGCACGCTCTACAATGGGTGTGATTCTGCCTTTTGGCATCCCAGTGGCTTCTCTGTACAAGTATCTCCACCTCTGGACAAGTATTTTGTCCAGGTTTTGGTGGAATAATCTTACTCATTTGGAGAAAAATTGGCTTTCCTTGCTTGCATGAATGGATCTGTTGGCTTCTGCAGGTTTAATGGGGAGATTTGAACATCTGGTCCTCCATGCCATGTGGCTCCTCGTGCTCTTTGCCCTCCTAGCCAAGCTCCAAGGTAGCACCATCCTAGCGTCCGCCGCACGTGCTCTGGGGATCGTACCTCACACCTGTGCTTATAGAACAGGAGTGCCCAGAGCTTTGCTTCTCTCGATCATCTCTGGTTGATACACAGCGCTTGGTTTTCACTCCCAAGTTACTCAGAATGAGATTTCTCTGAAGGAGAGATAAATAGTCAGGTAAGATTCTCAAATTTATTTGAGGGTTAACTCCATTAATCAGCGTCCGAGCCAGCCTGGTTTCATCTCAGAGAACAGACTGCGGTTAGCGCCTTCAGAGTTTTCATGCAGGAAGGGCTCCCAACTCCCCATCTCTCCACCTGGCTCCAGCCAGCCGCCACAGCTGTTTCAAGCCCTGCTCATCCCGCTCCCTCAGCAAGCTAAACGTCGCTAAGTACATCAGAGCAGATTCTAAAGTTCAGCAATATAACTTGTGTTCTTGATCATTTTTTTCTCTTTGATACACGTCCAGATAAGGAAAGATGATTTCATCGAGTTTGACTACACTGTCCTACTCCATGAAACTCCAACACAGGTAAGAAAGAATACGCGTGTAATACCTCCCTTTACCAACACAGAACCAGTATGAAGATCACAAAAGATGTGTCTTTTTAAATCTGTTCTCCAGGAAATTATTTCATGTCACATGCGCCTCACTTGGCTTTCTGGTCACCCTCTGAAAGTGAAACACTTCTGTGCGTCGGAGAATCAGGGGCTCGAAGATGGCTCTGGGATGGAGTCTGGATCTGCTGCTGGGATCTTACACGAAAGGGGAGCAAATTTTTAAGAGAGACTGTCAGCTTTCTGTATATGTATTAAATGAGAAAATCCTTGTGTTAGTAGACCTGGAGCTGCGATAGTCTTCCTGCGCAAGTCACACAACAGTGAACTGGGGAGCTTTCACTGGTCTGTTTTGGTCCAGAATTAATTCCTGTCGTTTCTTCAGCTGCAAGACTCATGTTCTAGAGCTCCACCTAAAGACTCTGCTACTACATATACCCACAGATACATACACCCGTTGATTTTATGTCACTAACCTACTGTTACTTAGAGTAACACAGTTCATAAACAAAGTTAATATATTTTGATAAAAATCTTGAGAAAAGTATTAATCTGTCACTAAGAAATATTTGTCTACTAATTTTTTTTACTACTTTTTGGGATAGATACATTCTGATTTTTAACTTGCATCTCCAATAAAACAAATACCATCACGCAGCGTCGAGGCTGGGTTTTCTTTCACGCTGCTGCTCTGTGACCCCAACTTTCCGCCTTCTCCCAGTGTCCGGCCTCTAAAAGGATGTGGGCGAGCGCAGGCAGCGCAGCCTCTGCCTGCAGGGCCCCTCAGAAGCAGGAAACCAGCACCCGCGCAGCCCAGGGCCCGCTGACGCACCACTGTTCGCTGCGGCGTGAGAGTACACAAAAACAAGTTTCTTCGCTCGTATTTGTGAAGGCAGCTCAGAAAATGTCGGTATAAAGAAAAAGACGTTTTTGTTGCCTCCCCACATCTGTCACCAGTCCAGGACACTACGAGGCAGGGTTTGTCAGATGGAAATGGAGGATGTCTCAGGCAATTTGCAGCTCTCGCCATTCCCTCAAACGAAAACAGAACTGCGCAGGCAGGCAGGCGCTGGACAGACGGATTTCCACACTGGGGCTGGGCGGGGGAACAGCCCGCTGCCAGAATACCCCATCACGCAGTGCTGAGATGAACGATGGCCATCTCTTGTACCCATCCCAAAGACGACAAAGTCCTCTGTACGAGCACGTTTCTGTCCTTCCACCCCAAATTCTCCACCTGGGCTGACGGCAGACCCACTGTCCTCCCTTTGTTCTCCGAGATTGTGCCAAACACCACGAGCCCAACAGGATTTTTTTCCCCATTAGCAAGGGTTCTGCCAGGTTAAATTAACTCCTTAGCGGTTACACATTTCTTAGGAACACAGGCGACGGCCTCTGCCTGCTGGGACGGTTCCGTTCTTTACAGCTTGTGCCATATCACGCTGCCGTTGATCTGTAATCGGCAGCAATGATTATGGGATTTCCCATGAAAGCTTTGATGGGGGATCTGTTAACCCCTGACTCAGGCGTACACGAGCGTGTTAGAGTCTCACACACTTCTGCCAAATGAAGCTTTTTATCCCAGCACGTAAAAGGCATTACAATACATTCAGTGATGCAGCATTTCACATGCTCCTGGTGTGTTGTGCTGGTAAAACATTTCTCACCACCAAAAGCAAGAAACCAGAGCTTATAATGGCAACACTTCTTTAAGATACTGGTGATGAAAATATTTTCTAGAATTAAAACAAGAAAACAGTACGGATTTTGCACTTTGGGGCTCTGCTACAGCAATGCACTTAACCACAAGCTTGATTTCCTTACCTTGCTTTTGCCACTGCTCTCCAGACCTGGAGCAGCGGATTGGGCACTTCCAACTTGCCAGATCGGCATAACTTTGACTACTAACACGCAACACAAACTCACGTCAGTGAAGAAACTGCACAGTAACTTCTGGACATGCAGCAAACCTGCTGGAATTCAAAGGCAAAATTTCCGCCAGCTTCTTTAGGGCCAAGATTTCAGTCAGCGGATCAGAACCTAAAATCACACGGCTTTTACTCCAGCAGAATTCTCGGTTACATCAATGCAGACACCATCCGACTCGAGGCTCAGGTGTCTTCACAGTGAATTATTCGCAGCAAAGAAACCGTGCAGAGCCAATCTGTAAGAGGTCCCGTAGACACGAGAAGAGAAATAATTCTCTTCCATCTTTGCTGCAAGGAGGAGTTCCAGTAAGTCAGATCTAACACAAGCGCTGTCTAAAATTTGATTAAAGAAGAAAAATCCATCAAGCATAAACAAACAAAATCCAGCACGCCTCAAAATTAGGCTCTTGCTAGCGCTCCTGTCCTTCCTCCCCTGCCGGCCCCATCAGATTTTCCCCCTCGTGCTGAAGTTCAGAAAACCCCACAGTGCCTCAGCGGTGCCTCAGCTGTCCCGGCACGGTGCTGCCTGAGGCCAGGCTCTCAGCGGCCGCGCTGGATTTGCAGACGGTTGGCAGTACCTACTGGCTAGGAATTCAGACCATGACTGGCCTCTACTAAGCGTAATATAAAAGCCATAAATAGAAATGAAATCATAACCACCCCATTTCTTTCTTGCATTCATATTGCTTTTGTAAGATGTCTTTGAATTTTGGTAAATGTACTATATTGGCTTGTTTAAGAAAATTTCCAAATGTCGGAGAACCTGTAGGGCTTTTCTTGAAACAAGCTCCAGCTGAGTATTTCCACAAAAATAAAGCTCTGAATGTCAGGGAATCAAGAAGCACTTGGCCCAAAGCAACACCATACTCAGACACAACAGTGTGCCTGTGTTTTGTTAGCACTTACACGCCCCGACACATCTCCGACACTGCACTTTTTTCAAGGTTAAGGTAATTAATTTTCACACCTTTCTGTGAAGGAGGAGGAAGAGAAGCCCAGGCACCACAGTTCTGTCCGCGTCTGGTGAACATCAACCACCAGCCTGTGCCAGGAACAGAGCTGGTTTTGAACTGGAACTTCATTCTGTTTACTGGCAGTCTGCAGAAATGCTGTGAAGCTCAGCAGGTCAGGAAGAGAGAGCACGCAACGAAAACTCAGTGTGGATCTTCTGGTAGTAGTTTAAAAAAAAAAAAAAAAAAAAAAAAAAATCTTCTCTTTCTCACCTAACTGTAACGCCCTCGTTTTAGCTCTCCTCCATGAGTAAGCAAGCTCTATCCAACCGATTCCCAAGGCGAGCACCATCAGCAACACACCCTTTTGATTGTGAGATTCTGGGAAAAGCAATCTTTCGTTTGGTTTTCTAACAAAGTGCCAAGAAATTGAGCCCATAAAATAAATCCAGGTTGTTCCTAGTTTTGGAAAGAGCTAACCTCTATGTACATTCTCGCCAACTCCTCTCAAATGCCTTGCAGCCTCGGAGAGAAGCTGACGTGGTGACAAGGTAGCTGCGCCGACAGAGGACTCTGCCTGGTTCGTCAGGACTTTGGAGGCTCCTGGGAGTGTTTCAGCAGGGTGAGGGGGTAGGACTGATGCTCCTTCTCTCAGGTGGATGCTGCCAGCACAGGAGTTAATGGATCTGCACGTGGGGCACGTAGGTGAAAACCGCTCAGCGCTGGGTGGCCACTCAGCCCCGTCCCTGTCCAGCAGTCAGCAGCTGGTTTAGTCTCCTAAACTACCATCTTTAAGCTTTCAAAACAGAGAAACAGTAGTAACTAGCCTAATTACAAAATAATGATGTATCAAGTAAAAAGAACTATTTTAATACAAATGGATGAAGACAAATTTCAAGACGAATTACCATCAGTGTTTTAACATTTATGTATTTTGTTAGTGAGCAGCATTTACAGGGGAACAATTCTGTTGTGATCTCCTGGTGGTTTCTGAGAGTAGCACAAAGGAAGGATATGATGATGAAATTACAAGCCCAGGTCCCACTGTGGCCAGCCTTGATTGCTTCTCTCCCTCGGGCAACTGAGCCTTTAGGGAAGACTGCGAAAAACTGTTCAAGGTACCCAGGAGGGTCAAAATCAGCTCTTGGCTTTGCCCTTTTTAGCAGGGAGTCGCCCCGTTGCTTCGAGGTATTTGTTAATTATTTCTTCTTGCGTGCTGGGCAAGCACGGTTGATATTTACAGTATTCCATTGTATATTCACCCTTTCCCTGTAGAGTTGGAAAAAGAACAGAGTGAGGATGCTAAACGTGTGATCCTCGTTAGCAGCAAGCCACACCCTCATCTGTGAAATAACACGCGATGCTCATTTAGAATGAAGCACGCAAACGTGGTGTGCTGAGGCACACGGCTATGAGATGCGAAGGCGCGCAAACAGAATCCGAAGGCTGGCTCTTTGGGACAAGACCACCCGTGGGTCCCATCTCAGCCGTGAGACAACTCTGCTTAAGAACGGAAAACAACCACGGCATTCGGAACAGCCCACTGCAGTGCTCGCAGAATACCGGCACTTGCCTGTCAGAGATGCCCGACAGCACATTTCATGTAACACACAGACTCACCCGGTTCAAAGGCATTCAGTGAGCGTGTAACTGCAGGTGTACAGACGGACGTCTCAGTAACATGAGCACTGCTGTCACACATCTCTTCTACTGGCAGACATTTGTAACTTACGGAGTGGGCCTCAACTTTCCCAGCCTGCGACTTTAATACCTGTACTGATCCTATCAGTACCATAATATATGGTAATTATAATTTTATATATATATATATAAAATATATGATAATACCTATCACTTTGTGTTATTTACCACTTTGAATCTCTTCCCTCCTCAAAGTATGAAAGAATTTTTTGGCCAGAAATGACATGGCTAATGATAGCCACGTTAATTAAAAAGCAGTTAAAGGAACAGTAAAAACTCTAAGGTTATTTTCCCAGTCTGAACTTGGTTTGATTTTTATCGCTTTTACTGCTGCGTATGCCGTGTATACGATGATGCAAATTAGCACACTTGACTGACAGAAATCATCATGTTTTAGCAAAAAGTACTGGGCGCACTTACCTCTGTGCAAGACCTCAGCTCGGTGGCGTAGCCAAACATGTCATTCAGCGGCACCTACAATCCAAGCATACTGTTGTAAAAACACCGCATCTTGCCACCAACTTTTGGTTATCATCCAATTGATCTCGATTACGACACAAAGAGTCAGTTTCTAATCATCTAGTTTTGTAAAGTACCTCTTTTTGAACTAATTTATATTCACAAGCTGTTCTCAGCAGGAAACCCCACAAATTTCAGCGTTTGAATGCACCAGATACCGCCGTGCCCCCAGTTCTGGGATCTGCAGCACCCCACAAGAGACAGTGACGTCTGAAGTCTCTTGGGACTGCAGCTCTAGGCATGATTCAGACAGCAGAAGTGACGCAGGGCATGGTTTGTCGTTAGCTACGGCTTTGCTGAGGGGATTTACCATACCACCGCCGTCAGATGCACACTTCTGTACGACCTAACGCGAGAACAAACGCGTTTTTCAGAGGGACACAGAAGAAGGGACACTGGAGACAATTCATTTGTGTTTATCTGCAATTACTGCAGTTAATGCAGGTACCTTAGAAATGCCTCTAAATATCTGCAGGGTGGGTGTCAGGAGGATGGGGCCAGACTCTTTCCAGTGGTGCCCAGCGACAGGACAAGGGGCAACGGGCACAAACTGAGGCACAGAAGTTCCGTCTGAACATGAGGAAGAACTTCTTCCCTCTGAGGGTGACGGAGCCCTGGCCCAGGCTGCCCAGGGGGGTTTTGGAGTCTCCTTCTCTGGAGATATTCAAGACCCGCCTGGACAAGGTCCTGTGCAGCCTGCTCTGGGTGACCCTGCTTCGGCAGGAGGGTTGGACTAGATGACCCACAGAGGTCCCTTCCAACCCCTACTATTCTGTGATTCTGTGATTCTATGATATCCGCTGCAGGAAGGGAGCTGACAAAAATATCCTCCCCTGATCTCTGTGCACCTGTACCGCTGCACAGGTTTCTTTCGCTCCGAGGCAGCCCTGCCAGCCCACCCCGAGCACCCCGCGTTCTGTGCCTTTTGCTGTGTAGGTCGGCAAGCCGGTTTCTCTGCAGCAAGACAGATTTACAGCAGGTTCACCAACACTGCACAACACGCTGCCACGAGGCGACAGTAACGTTATGCTTCTCCACCGAAAAACTGATGTTATCTTTATCCGCTGACAAACCCGGCTACAAGTTTACACACACCAGTCAGTAAATAAAATGGAAACAGAGTTGAAAGGTGACGCAGGAAAAGAAAAGGTCAGGAACCGGTGAACACCACCAACCTCAGCATAGAGCGTAAAGTAGCCCTCCACGCCATCTTGCCCCGTGATCACTCCGTGGCGGCGATTAATTCCAGCTATCACCACGCCTTGGAACTCCGTGGGCGCCATCACCTCCACCGCCATAATGGGTTCCAGTATACGCACAGTGGCGTTTTCCATAGCTGGAGAAAAAAAAACTTCACTAAATAATCAAACATCAAAGAACAAGCTTGGCAGAATTCAAGATACCCCTACACATAGCAAAGAAGTGTTTTATGGTTAATGCTAAGTGTTTCTTATGTCAGTGGGGCAAAACAATGATGGACTACGTGGAAGTCCAGCTCCCCTGCCTTCTACTCCCGAGACTGCAACGCCGGGAGGCACACGGTTTGATAAAATGTTCTTTTCCTACCTGTGCAAGGATGAAGCTGTTGGTGTTTCTTTACTCTGCTCTAGGAAACAGGATTTCCTTCACACAACTAAGGGAATTATTGTGCCTCCCCCCAAAATGTCTATAAACTTTTGCACATATTCTGCTCTACACAACCAGCCAAAATTTAAATGCATCTACAGATACTCCAGGCAACGAATGAACCTACAGAAATGAGGTTGCTAAATTAAGCTCCAACAATAACGAAGGCAGCAGGAGCATGCGTTTGAACGACGAGCTCTGTACCTTGCTTTAGGGCTCCTTCTCCCGCTCTGATGAAGGCGATTTCATTGGAGTCCACCATGTGATGTGCCCCATCATCCAGGACGAACCGGACCCCCGATATTCTGTGCCCTGACACCAGACCTTTTTCACAGGCTTCTCGGAACCCCTATCAAGTAATGTCTCAGAGTTAGCAGGCTTTAGACCTAAATGCAGCTTAAAAGAAGAGCAGCATTAATGACAGCCTATAAAAGACATTAACCTTAAAAAACGAAAATGATAACAAAACCCCCCACCTTCCACAGTCTTTAACAGCAATCCCGTACCTACCCTATGGACCTTTTTGATAACACAGTGGGAGAAAGTAACAGCGGGGAAAACTTTTTGTTCCCAAGCATCTTAAAACTTTGTACTATAGTTCCTCGGCACCACAGTTTGATACCGGTATTTTTTAAAAACAGAAATCATGTAACAAACAAAGGACAAGAAAAAGAAAGGTAGTCAGGATTTTGCTTCGTTAAGAGACTGTATGATCAAAACCCAACAGAATGCTCTTACGTGGAAAGCGCTGCTCTAACCGCGTGACTGAAGAACAGGATTCTCTCATGTATGCATGCTTTTTCCAGGGTTTGGCAAAATTAATTTAAGTGCTGCGTCATGGAATAATGAAGAAATTGTTTCAGGCTGACCCATTATTACAGGAATTCAAAGATCAGGGTAGGAACTACTTCAAGCAGTATGAGATAAATTATGCAGTTACAGAGAGCCAGACCAGGGAAGCCCGCAGAAGAGATGAAAAAGCAAGAATATTTGGTAGTTCCTGCAGGACATCTAGCTTAATAACAGTTTCCTACATAACTGGCCTCAGAGCAGACACAAAAAGTCACATATCTCCGGGTTAGGGATGAGAATTGCGTGGCCACAATCCAAAGCAGCAGAGGGCCGTTAAGGAGCAGACTGACGAGGACGTGGCTTGTTTGTCTGCAAGAAAGGAAAGGCAACCTCCCGCACTGGAGTGGAAATAGAGCCAGCGCTCACCACCGACGACAACAAACAGCAACTTCTAAACTCAGTGGAAAACTTTGGAATGTAAGAGATTACACAAAGCCACACAAATTAGATTCTGCTTCCACTGAAGTAATGGCCAAAGCCCGCTTGCCTGGCGCGAGACAGCCACAGTGAGGAAACCACTGGGATCGAGTGTTTCTGGTACCACGCGCACAGACAAACCGCTTTTTACCTTTTCAACAGCGGGCACGAACTGTTTCGGAATGTTGGTGCCAATGGTTCTGTCTTCAAATTCTAGTTTTGTGTAGTCCTCGGGATCCAAGGGCTCAAGCACGCCGATGACTTTGCCATACTGGCCTGCTCCGCCCGTCTGCTTCTTGTGTGTGTACTCAAACCTAAGAACAAACACATTCCCCCAGAACGCCACGTTACTCATTACGCAGACCATGCTCTAACCACCGTTTTCTAAGCAAAGAAGTTCCCATGCTACTTTATTCCATCTGGCTATGTGCAACCAAACTGGCTAAAGGCCAGAAGAGCAGCTGAAGCACCAGCCCAGGATACTGAACACCCGAAGACGGAGCACCACGGATCCCACAAGTAGGAAGCTCAGAGGCTGTGATGGGTCTAATGCCTCAAAAAACAACTGCAAAACCAAGCTGCTTCTGTCTGCCACAGGCAACGCTAATAAAGCCTACTCACCTTTTGGCTTCTGCTTTTTGTTGACTGAATAGCAGTGATATTTTTGTGGTTTCTGCACATACCCACAGTTTCCACCCACAAAGTACTTTGATGTTAAGGGCAGACACCAACAAGGAAATAAAGAGGGGGGAAAAACTTGTGAATATGAACTGTTAAATATTTTAAGTGAAACTGGAGGGATCATGGCATGGTTTGGGTTGGAAGGGCCCTTCAGTGGCCGTTTAGTCCAACCTCCCGCCACAAGCTGGGACATCTTCACCTGAATCAGGTTGCTCAGAGCCCCATCCAGCCTGGCCTTCAATGTTTCCAGGGATGGGGCATCGACCACCTCTCTGGGAAACCTGTGCCAGGGTTTCACCACTCTCACAGTAAAAAATGTCCTCCTTATATCCAGTCTGAATCTCCCCTTTTTTAGTTTAAAGCCGTCGCCCCTTGTCCTGCCGCAACAGCCCCTGGTAAGCAGTCTTTCTCCACCTTTCTCATCAGCCCCTCCAGGCGCTGGCAGCTGCCCCGAGGTCTCCCCACCGCCTCCTCCTCTCCAGGCCGCACAGCCCCGGCTCTCCCAGCCTCTCCTCATGTCAGAGGGGCTCCAGCCCTGGGTCGCTGCCGTGCCCTCCTCCGGCCCCATCTCTGCCCGGGCCGAGGGCGCAGGCCAGACCCGCTCCCCCCGGGCCGGGCCGCGGGGCTCCGGGCAGGGCGGGCGCCCGACTCTGGGGCAGCCCCGCAGAGCTCGGCTCCTCCCCGGCCGCTTCCTGCGGGAAGAGGAAGCGGCTCCCCGGCGCCATGGAGCTGCCGCCCAGCCTCTCCCACGCCGGCCGGGCGGCGGCCCTGGCTGCCGGCTGCGTCTGCTACCGGCGGGGGAGCCCCGGGCGCGGCCTGGCGCTGAGGGCCGTCCGCCGCGCCCGCAGGCAGGTGAGGGCCGGGGCGGGCGGCCGCCGCCTCCTGGGGCTCGGAGCGGGCTGCGCGGCGGGCAGCAGCTGCGCCCGTCTCCCGGGCGGGACAGAACCCCGGGCGGAGCGCGGCCGAGGCAGCGGCCTGCCCACCTGCATCCCCGGCTGAGGGACCGGCTCCCCGCCGCCATGAGGGGCCGCCTGGGGCCGTGCGCAGTCCCCCAGCTGAGGGACCCCCTGGGGCCGTGCGCAGTCCCCGGCTGAGGGACCGGGTCACCCCCGCCATGAGACACCGGCTGGGGACCTGCCCCATCCCCGGCTGAGGGACCGGCTCCCCCCCGCCATGTGCCATCCCCGGCTGAGGGACCGGCTCCGGGGAGCCCAAATCCAACCCCAGTGCAGCAGCACAGTAGCAGAAACACGAATCCGACACCACACCGCGTTAAATGAGCGCTCCGAACACGGCAGGAAGAAGTAAAAGAACACCCCAGCCCTGCAGTGGCCCTGCTGCAGTGTCTCTCACAACAACCAGAGCACTCTCCACAAGGCAAAGTAATTCAACATTTTACCGAATAACGTTCTTAATGTTTTCCTTCTGTAGGACGTGGATGGTGTGGGGCATAAGTACCATCTGGAGCTGGTGTTAGAAGACGTCCTTGACAAAGTGAGTTCAGATCTATTTAATGAACGCGTTCTGTGGGCAGAAGCCGGCACTCCCAATCTGCGATAAACAGCCAGTGCTTTACGGTGCAGACCCTGGCTGAGGCCAGCGGACACACCAGGTCACAGTGCTTGGTATCGGGGCTCAGATTTTTTTCTATACTGCAAATCGGGCAAAGAAAAAGGCTCAATTTTAGCAAAAGGGAACCCCCCTTTCTGACACCATCAAAGCCCCGAACGCCTGGCACCTGCCACTGTGACACAAGAAAATGCTCGAGGGGTGACAAGGACATTTCAGTACCCCTCCGTTTCAAATCGAAGTCACTGTCACCCATTGCTCTGAAAGGCACAAGCGACTTTCTGCATCACACACGCTGCCCTTTCTATCCCTGCCGAAGGAAAACTGCCCTTACACTATGTTCACAGAAATACCATGAATTCAGCCTTCTCTTAAATAATCACAAACCTCTATGGGCCAGACTCGGAGAAAATGGCAACTACATAAAGAAAAAAAATATATTTGGAAGTGCAAATTACCGAAATTATACAAGTATTTAATCATATATTAATATGCATAATTAACTCTGTAACAGGACAGTACTGTTAACTGCACTGCTGAGGTTCTTTATCATCTGGGCAAAAAAACCATTGCTCCAGATGTGGAATTCACAATTGAAGGAGAACTTAAGAACACAGATGAAGCAGATAACGCATTCTACAATCAAATCAAGAGCCTGGAAAAAGAGCTTGTGGCAGAAAACATACCAGGTACGAAGAAGGGGTTTGGGCGAGAAGGCAGGTTTGGAGACAATGCCCTGCGTGGCCAGACGCAAACCTGAGCTCGAGCGGTGGTGGTCCACGATCCATATGGGAGCCCCTACCACAGACACCAGGACCGAGGGGGATGAGGCCATCAGCCCTACTCTGTACGCACGCTACTTCACCTTCTCTCGTTCAGGGTGGTGTGACAATCGCAACACTACTAAATTTATTCCTCTCTTCTGAAATCCAGAACCGATACGCGATCTGCGTGCGACTGTTCTTGAAAACCCCTTGCTGCTGTTACCTCTGCCTTTACCAGCGTCCTGCTCGCTGCATGGCTGTTCTCAGTACTGTACGTCAGACTGTACTACTAGGTCCACTCCTACTTTTTAGAGCAACCCCTGCCTTGGAAGACCATATAGAAAATATGTTAAGAGAAAGAAGCGGGAGGAACACAGACGCAGTGGTGATGTAGCTGCTATTCCAAGATTACTTGGAAGGTCTCTGGCACAGCAAGGAACGTAATCGAGTAACTTTTAGCACCAAACCCTGCTATGAGGTGACAGGTTGTGTTAATGGCTGCAGCTCCACGAATGTTGCTTAATGTGTATTATTCATTTTGTTTGCCAGACAGCCACGGCAACGTGTCCCCAGAAATGGAGCCCATCCACCTGCTAGCATGGGTCGCCTCTGGCTATGTGATGTGGCAGAACTCAACTGAAAACACCAAGTTCCAACTTGCCCAAATTAAACATGTGAAGCAAGTGGTAAGTTACCATCAACGCCCTGCGAGAAAAATAGTATATGGGAGCTACGCAGCTGTGCATGTCCTGGATTACAGCTGAAGCTAAATTCTTAAGCGAGAAACCTCAACTGTGTCTGAACATCTTGGTTCGCTTCATTTATAAGCCAGTGTTTGCTTTTGCTCCACCTACCTATTACCTCTAGCAAATCATGAATGCTGGAGTGTTTATTTAGATCACTCCTTCTCTTCATAAATTTTGCTTATAGAAGCTGTGTCTTCTTGGCAAGAGCACTATTATACACTTAGTTAAGAAAACTGACTCTTCCACTTGGAGGTCACCGTGTTGATTGCAGTTTTATCTAACTTTCCTGCCTCTCATCTGTAGTGTAAGCCCAGCTGACAGTATTCTTGCATCTGCATAACACGCATTGTAATACTGTCTTTTATCTCTTGATCTACACCATTATCTTGCAATCAGTCACAGTAATGCTGCTTGACATCTCTGCGATAGCCATGTCTAGAGAAACAGCAATGGGCTGCACCTCAAATTCAATAAAACACAACCCGCTCTGCTTTTGTTTGCAGTATTCCAGTCTCCATCCATCTGCTAGATCACCTCAAAATGCTAATCAGGAAAGAAAATACTGATTTAATTCCACTCTCAGTATTAATTTTTTTGCTTTGTTCTTCCCAAACTTATTTGTAGTGGTTTTTTGGAGGGCGAGAGAGAATATCTTAAACCTAAGATTAATTTTTAGTTGAGGCATTCATATTGCACAAGTGCTCTTTTTTTTTTTAAATTGCCAAGTTAACAGTTCCTATAACACTTACTTTAGGGAAAGCTTTCCATCTGATCTGAAAAATTCTATCAACTGGAGCAGTGGTCCTAGACTTGTATCAGCACGATGAGCATCAATTAAGGTTATGATAAGAAAACTGAATTCAGGAAAATTTGTCACAAGGCAGAAAGGGAACAGAATACCTCAGGACAAAATATTTTCTATTTCTGAGTGATCACAAGTGCTGTGTTTATCCTGAGCAGATCTGGATCTGCCCTAAGCCAAGAAGTAAACATGACTGTCACATCTCGCTGCAGCTATTCAAATCGAGTCATTAGCCGCCATTAGCAACAGGCCTTGCAGACTTACTACCCAGAACAGGCTTAACTGATAAAGCAACTTGTTTTCAGAAAAGTTGTTACCAGAGCAAAGTTTTTTAGTTGCTTTTTGGGGTTTTGTTTTGTTTTTAATTAATCGAATTCTATAGATTCTCCCAGTTCTTCTCTGTTCTATTTAGAGAAACTATACTCTGGGTTAAGAATAACTCCTGAAGTGATGCTCGCCTTTAATTCAGTAAGCTAGACCAGAGAAGCAGGGCTTCGTATTTAGAAAGCCCAATGCATCAGGATGCTTCAGAGCAGACTTTCAGAGCCCACACGCTTTGCCACTCCGCACCGCCAGTGAATTTTGGGGTACGAAGGAGAGGCAGCAGCTCATGCTGGGAGCACCGTTTGTTAGCATTTTGCTCCCTCTCACGGCAGCCTTGGAGCAATTCACTGATGCTGCTGGGCTGTGCACGAGCTAGATTTTAAACCCCTCTTTGACAAAACAGGTGAATTTAAGGATAAGGCAGACAGAAGGCTGTTAAACTAAACCAGCTGTCATCGCTCTCTAGTAATTTTGCACTTTTTCTTTTCACTGAAGAGCAGGTAAGTAAAGAGTGACATTCCAAAGGCCAGCGGGTGTTCAGTTGCTCACACAGTCACTGCTAACTTGCTATCCGCTATAAGGCCTCTGGAGTTCCCTCCCAGCCTCATCCTACTGACAATTTTATTTAGGATGATTTGGGCTAAATTGACACTTTATAGAACCAGGTGTTCCCCTCCCAACGAGTTCCTGAAGTTGAGATATATCTAGCTTCTTTAAGCGAGGAATTAGAACGGTTTTAAGTTTCGCAGTCTCTCAAGTGTAATTTTGGGAGTTCACAGAAATACAAAACAGTATCTTTTTGTTTTGTTATCATGACTAAGCTTCACCTGCTTGTTAACATGAGCTGCCAGTTTCATCTGAAATACATCAGAGAGTTTTTATGCTAACTAAAGAGATCTGATTCACTACTTTTCGTCTTGTCTTTCCGTCTTGTCTTTCCAGAAAAGAAGTGATGAGTATCTTGAATTTGACTACATGATTCTCCTTCACGAAATAGTGTCCCAGGTAAAGTCTTCTGATTTAAAAAACCCTTATTTTCTTTTTAGTATTAAGACTGCCAGCTGCGTAACCTCCAACGCAGACACGCAGATGGTGGGGCAGTCACAGATTGGATGCCTCCAGGTCAGTTAGCAAACAGGGTGAGGCGAGGGCTACAGTCACCTGTCTCAGCATTATGGCTTCTGCCCATACGCAGGCAGGAGACAACAGATCTCTAACTTGTGTCAGCAGAAAGCAATTTTCAGCTATTTCTGGGCCCTCCTTGGGAACGGCAGAGGTTCAGCATACTGGTCATTCACAGCTCTTTCCTCTTGGGAGATACTGTTGCCAAACTGGCCAGGGATGAAGGGAAGAAGCGGCTGCCAGCATCCTGGACCGTTAACGGCATTCCAGCTGGAGCAGCAGAGTGCTTCTACGCTACAGGACAGCACTGGTGGACCAGTACGCAAAAGGCATCGTCTACCGCAGTAGCTCGCACAAACAAGCAGCAGCAACCTTGGTTCCCAGAACAGTATTTACATGGTGTGCTATTCTCCATCATAATTTTGCGATCTGAGCAAGTGTTTTCATAAGAAAAATGCAGAAAATTTCAAAGAGTTTGATTGTGTGACCTCCTGTAATAAGTCATCCACTGGTAACAACAAGCTGAGAGCTCACTCCCACTTCCAGCTCCACTGCTCCCTACCCACTGCACTCTCAGTTAAGGCATCTACAGTGGTTTTAGTTCCTCAGTTTTCTATGAAGAAAAATTCCTGAGAAGTTGTAGCCAACTAACTGCAGAACAGAGCACAGATTCTTCCCTGTGCTCTGCCTGGTAAAGGGCTTGTGTCCCAAAATACCAACAGCACTCACAGTAAGAGGGGTAAGCCAACACAGACATGCCTGAGCTGCAAAACTTGCCGAGATGAAAGAAAAATGTAGTTGCAGCAGCATGGAGCACAACACAGGCTGAAAAGGGCTTGCAGGAGAGCTTCAGATACTAGAACAGCCGAGCTGGACTGCGTGTTATGGTGCTTCCCCTGCACTGCTACTGCTTCAGCCTGCTTGCAATCAGCCCAGGCATGGCTGTATTACAGCAGTCAAATCCCGCTCCGTATCGTTCACAGAAACTACCTTCTCACTTCCTACAGCTTTATTTTCTACCCGCAGGAGATCATTCCCTGGCAAATGACAGTTCTCTGGCACCCACAGCGTGGCGTTCAAGTAACACAGGACAGCCGTCAGCCCAAACACGCAGCGGAATAACGGACTGCCTGGCTCTGCAAGGGAAGAAGCTCAGACGCTACCGGAAGCATTTGAAGGAAGGGCAGATAATGAGGGCGGATATGCAATCAAGGTACAAAGGAGAAAGTCCTTCCTCAGTACATTGTGTTTTGATCTGATAATCCGAAAGGCACTTTTTCTGCCACATAATCAAATTCTGCATCAAAATAAATTTAAAAAACCCTCTGTTACCAGAAGGAATACTTACGGCACAGGTGCGGTGATGTTCTCCCTAAAGGCAACTTTTGGCTTTCCCATGATGCAAGGGCAACCGTATTCCCTTTCCATTCGCTGCAGGGAAAAAAGACAAACACGGAATTAAATACAGAGCTGTTCCACTGGAACAACACTTTGGAAATTATTTTATTTACAGATCTTTCTGAAATGAGAAACTTAATCAGGGTTAAGCAGTTTTTTTGGTTTGGTGTTGGACTGATTTTTGGGGTCTTGGTGGTTTGGGTTATTTTTTTTTTTTTTAAGTTAGAAATGGTTCACTGCAGCCAACCTTGTTTAAAGCATATAGCTTTAGATATGGGAAAAGGGAACAGCATTTATTATTTCACTCCAGTTTAAGTTTATCAAGACAAAAGCCATCTTGAGTCTGTCAACATTTCAGATACATCTATTGTGTTAGACTAAAATAAAGTATAGAATCAACTTGAAAGAAACAAATAAATCGCTGTAACTAACTATTCCCTCCTGCCTGCATCGTCTCTTATTATGGAGTGATACATTTTAAAACACAGAGTATTTCTCTCTGCTGTAGGAAATGTCTAATGGTAAAACTCATCATAAGCAAAGGCTGCTAAAGGAAAGCGTAGTGCTTAATACATTGTTCGTGGATTTGAACCAAAAAGTAAAAATATTCCAGGCAGTAGTTTCATTTAAATAGATTATGAGCCTTCAGAACAGAACCACTGGAGAGAAAGATTCAAAAGCTGACCAAGAAGTGAAGCCCTTCCCTAAGCAGCTAGCATTGCTCACACTGACGCCACGGGGCTTTCTGCTAGGGAGATCTCAAAACAGCTGTCGCACGATAACCCTGATCTACCCTGAAGCACGTGGAGTTCTGCACCTCCCAGCAGCCTGTAACCTTGACATCCGCTTAGGCACCCAGTTCCCAAACCAAGCTGCCATCAACTAGCCCATCTGCAGATAGATTTTGGTACAGCGATGCGATGTCTCAGCCAGAAAGGAAGCAGAATGTGGTTGGGGAAACAGTCAGAAGCAGAGTCCATGGCATCTGCTTCCCAAATTACCTGGGCGTAGATTTCCAAGTGCAGTTCCCCCATTCCCGAAACAATGGTCTCTTTGCTCTCATCATCAAAATGGATTCTGAAGGTGGGATCTTCCCTTGTAAAGCGGTTCAGGCCTTTTGAAAATTTATCAAAGTCGTTCTGAAAAACAAGTACACACACCAGAACACATTAACAGCCAGAAGCCACACAACAAAAAGGCCTCATATTTTCCTATCAACTGCTTTGTGCTTCTACTCTCATGAGGTTATTTTCGTAAAAGCACAACCACACATTTGGAGCTGTATTTATCCCTCCAGTTGCTTCAAGTCCACATTTACCCAGGTCAAAGACACGCATCTTCTTTACGGCTAAGCGATACCGTCTAACACAGTCACATGCTGAGTGATCTGAACGATGTATTCTTAAGCACCTTGACAGAACATTTTAAAACACTGCTCATTTTAGTCTGTGGTTCCATATGTAACTGCTAACCCACATAAAATAATAAAAGCAGCAGAGGAAGGGTACCTCAGTCAGCAAGAAGTTGATTTGTAGGCTCCTACCTTGTTGGAAGGCTTCATGGCTACTGAAATGACAGGATCAGGGATGTGAATTGACTCCTGCAACGGCCATAAAGGAAGAGATCATACAACCAAGTTCCATGGCCCCGGGTGATGTAATTTCTCCAGAAAAGTTTGCTCACAAGAACTCAGGGTTACAAACAGGGATCACCGTTTTACTTACCTAGCTTGTATCTAATATCATAGCATAACAAAATTAATGTTGCTCTCCTGAGGATTACTACAAGGCTCTACTGTAACGCCTGCCATACTGCCAACCACAGGATTCCCAGCACTGTTTCCTACATACAAGTTCATCTCTGTTTGGATTTCACATAGTTAGAAGACTCTGCTTCCGATCAGATTTTGTACGCGTATTTAAATACGTATACAAATACATAGCTTAATATTTTTGGGTAACAGCATCCACTTCTAACAGCCCAGAACAGTTTGCTAACACTGAAGTCGTTTATTTGATGTCAAGCACAGTGAACAGGTGTGTATCTCTCTTGCACATACCCATACTTCTGTATACTCAGACTCCTTCAGGTATAACAAATAATCACAAAAAATATTTGCGGCTGCATATACATCAGAAAGTATTTAAACTGAACAAACTACTACAAACTTGTACAAAATCCTGGTAAATTCCAACGCATGGGCATAGAGATGAAAAGGGGTACTCACCATGGAAATGTCCGTACTCGTTTTATCAGTGAACGTATCCCCACTGGCACAATCAATTCCAAACAGCGCACATATGTCTCCTGCATAAACTTCATTTACATCCTTAAGAAAGAAAAGTTTACTATTTAGATAAAACTGAAAGATACATTACAAACTAAACCTGGTTTTAAGAAGATATATAAATACTGTGTTGAAAAGCCTGAAGTTAAGCTCTTTTGAAAATGCCAGCTTTGATAAATCTTCTCTCTTTATTCAAAGCACAAAAAGGAGACCTCAGCTTGGATGCTAACTTCTTCTAGAGTAAGGATGTGAAGCAAGCAACATACTATGTTTCAGGCTGTCCTGACCCAGCTATAGCGTTCAGGAATCTTAGACAGGAAAGGGCAGTATTCGCAGCAGTTTGGGAATCAATTTTTAGTTTAAGAACTGTATTCAATAATTACATGGAAGAAGACTTTTCTGTGTATTTTGCCAATCCTATTTCCCCTCTCCCAGAAGTATGGACTGTGGGGCTCATACCACAGCTGGCTTTCTTTAGCTATCACCTCAAAGCCATTTTATAATGCTTCTTGGGCAAAAGACTCTTCCACTTCAGAGGAAGTAATACAGTAGAGACCATTCCACTTTCTTGTAGAGCTCTATTTAGCGGCACAGGCAGGTAGGAATTAACAACAAAAGCAGAAGTTTGATGTATCTCATCGTTCAGAGATAGCTGAAAAGGGAGAAGGTTGTCTAGCCAGAGTGGCTCAAACGGCAGCCCATGGGGACTGTCCTCTCACACCCACCTCCATCTTGTCTGAATGCATACGGACGAGTCTTTGTACACGAACCCTCTTCCCAGTCCGGGTGTTATAGATATAATCAGATTTCTTCAGCATTCCCTGATACACTCGAATGTAAGTTAACTGCCCAAAACGGCCAGCCTGGAATCAAAATTCATTGAAAATCAGATATAATTGTTCTGGGAGTCAAGGCCACTGCTATTCAAAGTATGATCTGCACAGACTGACGAAATCTTTCTGTTTTGAATTTATGCATTAGACATGTCAATGAAGCTTTTTTTGACATAGTCTCAGCTTTCACTTGGCTCTGGAATGGAACTTGGCATCTCCTGGCCATTTTCTTTACTTCTCCAACGTTACCAGTCCGCAGCCTTCCCAACAGAGGCATACGTTAACTAGCAATGTGGCCAGCCACTTTCCATACGAAAATCTGAACTGCTACGCTCAAGGTAGCAAACAACTTGTCTGTGTACTTTTTCCTCTCCAACTCTCTCGTGTTCCATTGTTTTCAACTTCAAACAAAACGGGGATTTTTCTCTGAAAGTATTTCAAATAACAAAACAAACCCCCCATGTTTTAACTAAGAAAATCATGAAGAATTTGAGTCATAATAACCTATCCTCAAACTTCCACATTTGGCAACGTTTGATACATTTGTGGATTTTGTGGTTGGAACTTTTTTTTTTTTTAAAGAAGTTAAATTTAAATTGAATGTAGACAAACCAATTTTAAAATTTGTTCCACACAAGTTTTGGCAGCACCATCTCTTTGGACTCGCTCTGTTCTCTACTCAAATCACTAATAATGAACCTGGATACCTCCTTTCCTCCTTCAGGGTTACTACCACAATGTGAGTACAATTTTTGAAGTCCCTCTGCAGAGGTCAGACACTGGTTAGCATGGGAAGCTTGCAAGCAATTGAATAAAGTCAGCTGGGTAACGTTCCTGGCATCCGTCCTCTAGAAATTTTCAGTTTAGCTTTACCATATACAGAGTGACCAAGTAAAAAAGCAATCCCACGCACAGATAGATACACTGAAAACACAAAGCTCTAGATGTGTGCTTTTCCCCCAGACACGAAAGGCACTCCCCAGGCATCAGTGACAAGCCACCGACAGCTCCGTGCCAGTAGGACTTGCGTACACCAACAACCCTTGCAGGAAATGCCCTGCTTCTCGACTGGTTTTGCTGCATCAGAAAGGCTAACATTAACAGCTTACCTCCAGCTTAAAAGCAAGGCCTATAAAAGGCTGGGAATCGTCTCGAGCAGAGTTCAGCAGGAACTTGGATTTGTCCTCAGAATCTCTTAAAAACAGGGATGGAGAGGGAGTTTATGTCAGGAAGCAAACACGGCAGGCTCCTCTAAACACGAGCCCAACCCTGTGAAGTCCCAAGGGCCTTTCAGTTTCCCAGGTTTATAACAGAGACTTAAAGATGCACACATTTTTAAGAGGCTCAGAAAGTATCTCAGAGAAACTGCAGCAGATCCCAAAAAGGAGGTCGAAACTATGACAAATATCACTAGCCCTTCGTATCATCCAACTCTTTTGCCATCAAAGCAATTAATCATCCACTCAGACACAACTCAGGAGCAAGTCCAGTTTAGAGTGAAGGCAGAGACATTGCAGTGACTCCTCTGCCAATGCTCGTGAGCCACACAAGAAGTTTTCACCTATCCTAGTAGGCAGGCGTTAGGGGCAGCGAGAAGCACAGCAGCAGTGAGGACTCAGAGAGTCAGCTAACCGCTGGGAGAAAAAGCCATAAACTGTATTTATTAGTATAATTTCTCTTTAGCTATCAATTATATTGTCTGAACCACTCAAACAGATCAAAAAGACCTGACGGCCACCCTTGAGCCAAGACTGGAATGTTAAGGGCTATTTACTGGCTCCAACATTGGGTTTCATGCTTCTTAGCTGTGAAGGCACATCTGCTTCAACAAACATGTCCAAAGAATAAAACAGTTTACACATTTCAGACGTGCTCTCTGGTCTACTGTAGGCATGGTTTTAAAATTGTCATTAATTTCTAAAGAACCATCTCATCAGATAATAATTTTTCAAATTTAACATTTAACGTGTGTTAAAAATAGCAGCATAAACAGTAACCCTCAAATGAGAGGTGAGCTCTCTTCATGTGCAAAATGAGGATGCCATTATTTAATGCAAATGGTAAGTGATCGTGTATTTTTGTAAGCAGTGTTTCCTGCTACCTATTACACTATTTTGAAAGCTGATTCCAAGAGCACTTTGTATGCTCAGGAGTACACTTACCCCTGGTTAAGAATAGCATAGTTCTCAACCTCGGAAGGGTTGGGGAGGTATTCCAGGACAGCATCCAGCAGTGGCTGTACTCCTTTGTTCTTCAAAGCACTTCCCACCAGCACGGGGGTAAAGGACTTCTTCAGTGTTGCTCTTCTGATTGCCAGCTGAAAAATATCAGTGCATTACTCTCCTGCTGCAACAGCTGCAGGAGTCTGACGCAGCACTAACCAAGCAGCAGTCTGGATTCTCTCTCCCTCTTTTTGCTGGTTATCTCTGCTCCTGGATTAACCTAGGTGCTCCCACATAGTCTTCGGTACAACGCCCTACACAAGAGCTTCCCGTAAAACTTGCTCACCAGAATTCTAGAGAGTGTGAGATTTTCTTTCTTCTCCTCTTAAATTCACTTAAAAATTAAAATGGCTAAGACAAATACAATGATAACCCCAAAATGCTCAAGAGAAAGTTTCCTGATTCTCTGCTGGTAAAGGCAGGATTCTTAATTTCTGTTTTAGATGTCTCATTCCCCCTATTTAATTATGTTGGGAAACAAGACACATCTAAATTTGTAAAGTAAGGTGAGACAACTCAGTATCTTTAAGCCACAGAAAACTCTTCTGAAAGAGGAAGTTGGGCAGGGAAGGGATGTTTGGGTAAGTGCCACGCTCAATGAATCATCATTTTTTGATGAAGAAAGTTTGAAAAGCACAGCAGAAGAACCTATTCACATGCATCTACAGACCTGCTGAACTTGCACCATCTCAGCAATCTTTCCAGGACGTCCCAGCAAACGGAGCAACACAAACCGCACGGTAACCTCACGCTTATTCAGTGCCTTTCACCCGCGCAGCACACGACGTTGCAAAGCGTAACTGAGCACCAACAGCTTTCATATTGGTGGACAGATGCTGTTTGCCACCCTCCTGGCCCTGCAATTAATTACTGAAGCCAAGATTGCCACCTCGGCCTCTCTTCTCCCTGCCACTAGAGGATGCCACCTCCCCACGCCTACTGAGGCCCTCACTCCAACCAAGAGCAGCTCCACCTTCTCTGAGAAGCTAAAAGAAATGACTTCTCCTTGCCAGACCAAGACAGCTAACCCCATCATCTAATCCGTGAGCCAGCTAGAGTACCCAAAGACAGACGGTTAAGCTACCTTCACAATTAACAGAGAGAACAGTGGCTCCTTAAATTTGTTGATGTAATGACTTCACAAAAATAACACAAGGAAAAAACCCTACATCAGCAATTCTGCTCATCTAGCCCGCGCCTGCTCTCATCTGCCAGAGCGCTGGAAATACAGCTGTGCTGATGCCTGGTGTTTTTATTTGGCCACATGTTTTCACTTGAAGCAACACGACTGCAATTCATCCTCATCAACAATTACCTTGGGAAAAAACAATTTTATTTTCACAGGAAGATTATTGCCACTGAGTGCCCCACGGCATGCCCGGGGCCCACCAGCTCCTTGCGTGTAGCATTACGGATAGCAGCAAATTAGGTGACGTTTAAGCAGCTGATCTTCAGCAAGCATCATGCGCTGCAACTGTGGCATCCAGGAGTGATCCTTCGCATCATTTCCACAAAAAGGTATTTTCAGTGGAAACCTGGCTGCTGGCCACTGAAAGAAAATCCATCTTCAGGGACATATTAGTACAAATTAACCCACATCTGCAATACTATAGCCATTAGAGCTGTAATTAATTGGCTTTCAGAAGTGGGAAGCAGAGGCATGCTGAATAGACAAATTTCTCTTGGTAGCAGATTTCCCTCCCAGCAGGAGCTGTCAAAAGTAGCTTCCTGCTAAAACTCTCTCACCTTGCAGCAATGCAGGGTATTCGCACCGGTACCATTCCCTCTGCCAGGTGAAGGACAGATCCTTACCAGGCCTCCCAAATCGCTGACAGTTGTGTCTTTATCAAAGCGAGAAGGGCTGCTTTGTAACAGGAATAACTCAGACTTCATAAAATAATATCTAATTACTGGGATGACTAAATGCCTGCTTATCAAGAAGATTGGCTTGGTACTTTCAGAAAAACCCTTGTGCTTTTGTCTCAAGCCGAGTTGGGATACACAGATTCCTGCATGCTCTTCCTAGAGACATTAATCACCCATAACTCACCCAGACAGCCAAACCGATTTAAAAAAAGAACACAACACCTCCAAATGCAAGGTTTGTCGCAAAGTTAAAAGCAATCAAAATTTAGGGGTTAGGAAGAGTCAAGTAAATAAACCTGAAGGGGACTGGCAACACCCATCAGCTTTGAGGGTCCTCCACATCCCAACAGATAGAGCGGGCAACTCAGAGGAACGCGAGCACTGCAAGCCCTACCAGGGGAAGGGCTACTGCACAGAGACAACCAAATACTGAGAAGAGGACTTAAATATCAAAGCTATGTTGAAAGCGGCAACCTCAGTGATCGCGTCTGACTCGAGCTCGGCCAGCCTAGCAGGCTGCACTCAGAGAAGCAGCTCCTGCTTGTAACCTTCATGTCTCAGTTCGGCTTGTCTTCTTCAGCTACCAACTGCAGCACCCGGCTGCAGGCAGAGGAAAGCACAAGGAGACAGCAAATGCCACGTCAGGCAGGCTCCAGTGCAACCACTCAAAGACAGGCTGTTCCGGCTCCAACAGCAGCTCTCTTCGAAAAAGCAGTCTGCCTGCAAGGCTTCTCCCACTGCAACGGGCTCTTCAGACCTCACTTTTTTATTTAAACACGTTCAGCAACTACTGCCTGCCACGACACAAAGCCTAGCAGGCCTCGTGTCAACAGCTACACGTCGCCATCTTGACTTACACACCTACTCCACGGGGCCGTGCGGTGAACACAAACCAGCGTAGCGCTTCTTCTCTACGGGTACGTGTCCTCAGCTTATCTTTACACTCACGGCACAGCAGAAGCAGGTCCACGCGCGCTCTCTCCTGCTCATGCCAGGATAGCCAAGCTTTCGCACCCGTCCTGGCTGAAGCTAATCCCACAGGAACTCAAGAGGCACCGTTAGGCAGCTGCGATCCTTAAAGAAGTTATGGCCAGGCCACGTAACAATCCGCTCTGGCACATGTAGCTTGCCAAGCCTGACATAAAGCAGTCTAAAAGAAGGAATACACGTCGTTAGTCTGCTGTCCAGCCTCCACGGAGCGGCACAAGCCGATCCCACCCCGGAGCCAGCAGTGGCAGGACTTGCACAAAGACTGTACAACACAGCTGATCTTCCTAGGCCTCCCTAACGCCTTTTTATTGCATGGACATGCGCTTGAAGGAACAGCGATACCAAACTGTCACGAGAACGAATAATTTTCAGCCTACAGCCATCTGATTACTTCCGTGAGCATCCCTTTATGCTGGCACGTCTGCCATTTGATACCTGAAGTATTTTTCATAAAATAGATAATGTCTCATTTTTTTCCCTCTTTCAAGAAATGCAATTCTCTTCTTTTTTTTAAAAACTGCATTTTGACCTGGATTCTCCTCTGGAGTCTCCAAGTGAAGTCATTCCAGATCCCTTCTAGCGTGCCACTCTTTTCAGTTCAGATTTAACCAGTGCAAATACAAAATGAGGCAGGGTTTCCTAGGCACAAAGACGACTCACAGCGCACCAACAACGGCCTTGCTGCGGGACACGAAGCAAGTCACAGCCGCCACGCTGTGACACAGGCAAGGCAACAGCATGACAAAGATGACTAGATGTACCTTTGTGCCACTGGCTGCTCCCCAAAGGCCACACACAAGCTCAAACCTTCCAATGCAAACCAAAAACCAAACGTGAAACGGGCCCTCAGCAGGGCGCGGAGTGGGAGTGCCCTGGCAGGAGGTGACACTCATACTGGAGAACTCAAGCAAACAAAATTTCTTCAAGACTTCAGGAATTTTTTAATTGGGGGGGGAGAGGAGGAAGACGGGGACACAAAAGAGCGAGGTAACAGTGCTACGGGAAGAACCACCACAATAAGGTTACCTTTAACTCAGCGGCTGTAGGAATCTTTTCTTCCAAAAACTGCTCCCCAAGTTGATCATCCGAGTTAGCAATGCATTCGATCAACTCCCGACGTCTCTCTGCAGCCTCAGCTCTGAACTCCGCTGGGATTTCATCATACCGAAGAGTCTGGCTACAGAGACATAAATACCATAACCACTCTACAGGAATACCACATCAATCAGCCGTTCCGTCGCTCATCGCTGTGACGCCCCGCCTGACCAGGAAGAATTCACCGTTGACACGGATATGGAACAGAAATCACGTGAGAATATCAACATGTTATCTTTGATGCTTTGGCAGGAGAGGGCTTCTGCCCACTCACGGTAGGAATTTGCAAGGATACAGCACGACCTGTTCAACAACCTCACGCACACCTGATCTGCACCCCAGTAAGCTGGTGCCAAACACACGGTATCAGTTCCCATTACGGAGCAGGTCTCCCATTTCCCAGGGTGGTAAGCGTGGCCACCACCCCTCCACACTCCTGCAGTCAGCAAACAGTTCCTGCTGCAGTCACCCATCACCGAACCTGACCCCGCAGAAGCGTTCTGCTGTCACTGCGAGAGCTGAAGGGCGATACCTCAGCCCGAGCACAAGCCACATCCGTAACTTTTCGAAGAGCAGGCTTTTTCATCTCTGAAGAGGAACTGTTGGTAGCGTCACTCACACAAAGAGTAGCTCCAGCTAACAAACATGCAAGTTTCAAAACTTACCCAAGTTCGCCATCAAAATATATAGCTCTTTCTTCAATAAGATCTATAACTCCTTTAAAGTTTCCCTCCAGCCCAATTGGAATCTGAACAAAAGCTGCATTGTGTTTTAACTTGGATCTGAAAAAGTAAGCAAATGTAAATTAGGTCAAGGAAAAAGTCGTTTCTATATATGTGCTCCAGATGGTCTTCGAACATCATCCCACTCCTACAAAAACACTGTCTCTGTTCCTTGGATAGCACCAAAAATCTACCAATGCTGATAGGAAATGCCCAGTTGCACTTTACCCTGAGTGACTGCCAGCCCTCTGTGTCCCAACAGATACAGCGAGCAGCTTCCATGGGAGAGGCAGCAGAGCAAAGCAGTTCCAGTTAACGGCTTGATTAGGGGAGCTGCTTCTCCCCTGATGCATATTAATGCACGGATCTCACAGACGAAATCAGGCACAGAATGACTGCAGGCAGGGAGCAAGCAGGACTTCTGGTACCCGCACTAGAAACCGCCCAGCCCTGTGTCATCTCCCTGCTGTGAGCTACAGCACGTTTGCTACCAGGATCTAGGAAAAATGTAAAGGCTGTTTTCAAAGTGGCTCCAAATACAGTTCCGCCAACAAAATAAATAATAAAACCACTGCAAGCCTGGGCTGACACTAACTCTTATTTTTCTTGAGAATATGGAGACTTGTTACAGGTCAGGTTAAGATTTAACCTCAACTCAGGTACTATCCTCCAAAGCTGTGACTACAGACCCCACACGAGAATGCTTTTCGATATTCTTAGTATTATATATATGAATACACGAATGCAATGCTATAGGAACCATTCAGAATTATTTCACAAGTAATTTTAAGCGATAAATACCTCAACTGCTGTACTGCTCTGGCTGGACTAGAGCCCAGTCTGTCCAGTTTATTGATGAATGTTAGAAACGGCACACCGTAACGTTTCATTTGCCTGTTCACAGTTATTGTCTGGCACTGCACGCCTCCAACAGCACAGAGAACCAGAACGGCTCCATCAAGAACTCTCAGAGACCTCTCCACTTCAATTGTGAAGTCCACATGTCCTGAGTAACAAAAAAGCCGCCGTTATTCATAGATGATAAAAGGTGATGAGAAATTGCTTGCTCATAGCTGCAGAAAAGAGCAACGGCCAACAGAATCGGTCTCCAGCTACGCAGAAAGAGTCACGTTAGCTCAGTCCGAGTCACCAACGAACACAAAGACGGCACCACGCTCCCTGTGTGCAGGAAGAAACCGCAACCTTCACGCGTTCAGAACCGCTGTTACCTGGTGTGTCGATGATGTTGATGTTGGTGTCCTTCCACATGATGTACGTTGCTGCAGACTGAATTGTGATCCCACGCTGCCGCTCCAGCTCCATTGAATCCATGACAGCCCCGACTCCATCCTTACCTTTCACCTTAGGAAAAAAGAAAAAAAATGTAGTGCAAGGCAGTTTACTCAGCATTCTGCATGTGCAGGAGTGATGCTTTACATACCGAGCATCATCTTTCACGCAGTGAAGAACACCAGACGTGGCAGAACCACTTAAAATTCTTGAACTACAAACAAGCTGGATTGTTTTTGCAGCTGCACCTCCAACTTCAACGTATTTTGCTCTCCTGAGGATCATTCCTGAAACTAGTGACCAGAAACCTGCAGGAAATTCTGCCTCACTGCAAATTTAACAAGCTAACATACCCGATGCTAAAAATGACATCCCTATCGTCTCTGTTTCTCCCAGTCACCTTTGACTACATCAAAAGAAACATTTATCTTCCATTGCATATTCACCATGGAGATGGTAAGGGAGAAGTCAGTCTTAAAATAAGACTGCACCCACGAGTGCTGAGGGAGCTGGCAGATGTCATTGCTGAGCCACTCTCCATCATCTTCGAAAGGTCCTGGAGGACAGGAGAGGTGCCCGAGGACTGGAGAAAAGCCAGTGTCACTCCAGTCTTCAAAAAGGGCAAGAAGGAAGACCCAGGGAACTACAGGCCGGTCAGCCTCACCTCCATCCCGGGAAAGGTGATGGAGCAGCTCATTCTGGAGGTCATCATCAAGCAAGTGGAAGAAAAGAAGATTATCAGGAGTAGTCAGCATAGATTCACCAAGGGGAAATCATGCCTGAGCAATCCGATAGCTTTCTACGATGGCATGACTGGCTGGGTAGATGAGGGGAGAGCAGTGGATGTTATCTACCTTGACTTCAGCAAGGCTTTCAACACTGTCTCCCATAACATCCTCCTAGGGAAGCTGAGGAAGTGTGGGCTGGATGAGTGGCCGGTGAGATGGACTGAGAACTGGCTGAATGGCAGAACTCAGAGGGTTGTCATCAGCGGCGCTGAGTCTAGTTGGAGGCCAGTAACTAGTGTTGTCCCTCAGCGGTCAGTACTGGGCCCAGCCTTGTTCAACTTACTCATCAATGACCTGGATGAAGAGTTAGAGTGTACCCTCAGCAAGTTTGCTGATGACACAAAACTGGGAGGAGTGGTGGATACCACGGCAGGCTGTGCTGCCATTCAATGAGACCTGGACATGCTGGAGAGTTGGGCAGAGAGGAACCTGATGGAGTTCAACAAGGGCAAGGGCAGGGTCCTGCACCTGGGGAGGAACAACCCCAGGCACCACTACAGGCTGGAGCGGAGCTGCTGGAGAGCAGCTCTGCAGAGAGGGACCTGGGTGTGCTGGTGGGTGACAAGGTGACCATGAGCCAGCAGCGTGCCCTGGCTGCCAAGAAGGCCAATGGGATCCTGGGGTGCATCAAGAGGAATGTGGCCAGCAGGTCGAGGGAGGTTCTCCTTCCCCTCTGCTCTGCCCTGGGGAGGCCCCATCTGCAGTGCTGTGTCCAGTGCTGGGCTCCCCAGTTCAAGAAAGATGAGGAGCTACTGGAGAGAGCCCAGCGCAGGGCTATGAGGATGAGGAGGGGACTGGAGCATCTCTCCTGCGAGGAGAGGCTGAGGGAGCTGGGCTTGTTCAGCCTGGAGAAGAGAAGGCTGAGAGGGGACCTTAGAAATGCCTCTAAATATCTGCAGGGGGGGGGGTCAGGAGGATGGGGCCAGACTCTTTCCAGTGGTGCCCAGCGACAGGACAAGGGGCAATGGGCACAAACTGAAGCAGAGGAAGTTCCAGCTGAACCCGAGGAAGAACTTCTTCCCTCTGAGGGTGACGGAGCCCTGGCCCAGGCTGCCCAGGAAGGCTGTGGAGTCTCCTTCTCTGGAGATATTCCAGCCCCGCCTGGACGCGGTGCTGTGCAGCCTGCTCTGGGTGACCCTGCTTCGGCAGGGGGTTGGGCTGGGTGACCCACAGAGGGCCCTGCCAACCCCGACCATGCTGGGATTCTGTGATCTGAAGTGTTTGGAAAGAGGGAGAACACTGCAGTAAAGGAGGGATCACTTTCTATCCCCTTGCCCTCCACTTAACTTTTAACAAGGCATTGGGGAAACCAGCAGACTTTGAGGATTTCTCTGCCGGCTTGGCCAGAAGAGCCTCGCTGGCCCCCCCAGGCTCCCTCGCCCCGCGGACCAACCCGTCGCACCCCGTCGCGACGGCTCCCGGCCCGCTCGGACCCACGCCGCCCCGCTCCGCAGCCTCCGAACACCGACCTCGTGCATCTGCGCGATCCTGCCCGTGTAGAAGAGGATTCGCTCCGTCAGAGTCGTCTTCCCCGAGTCGATGTGGGCCGAGATGCCGATGTTGCGGATCCTCTCGTTGGGCACCGCTCCCGCGGAGCAGTGCCGGCGGGGGCTCAGCGGGGGCTGAAAGGCAGGGCAGCATCGCCGCCGCACTCAGGCGCAGGCCCAACGCAGCCGGCACCAATCTCCAGCCAAACCGCCTCTCCAGGGCAAACGGGGCACTGAAAGCGAAATGGCCGCTCCAGGCTCCCCCCAGCCCTGCGCCGCGCCCCCATGGACCCGCCAGCCCCCCCCGCCAAGCCCGCCTCACCCCACCGCGGCCCCGCACGCTGCCCGCCAGCCGGACGCGGTGCTTCCGGCCAGGCCTCTCCCTCCCTCCCGCCGCCCCGGGAACGGGGGAGGCCGAACGGGCCCCGCGCCTGCCCCGCCGGGCGCCCGCCCCTCATGGAATGGCGGCGGCCGATACCTCCCGCCGCTGGTGCCCGCGGCCCCACACCAGCCCGGCCCGCAGCAGCCGCAGCATGGCTGTCCCCCGCGCCGCTGCCGGGGCGCCGCGCATGCGCGGGGGGGCTGGGGCCTGCCGCGGGCTGCCCGCCGCGCCTGGGCCAGGGGGGCCGGAGGAGCGGCCGAGCGGGCTCGTCAGCGGCCCTGGCACAGCCGCGGGGGTTGGGTGCACGGGTGGCGGCCGAAGAAGCTCAAGGAAGGTGTAGTGGGTGTAAAGGTAAAAAAAAGAGTGAAAAAAAACCAACAAAGAGTTTAAAAAAAAGAAGGAAGGATAAAGGAAGGAGGGTAAAAAAAAGAGTAAAGAGAGAAAAAAGAAAAAAAGAGTGAGTAAAAAAAAGAGAAATCCCCCCCTTTTGTACTAGGGGAGACTCCAAGCGCCTTTCTGAAGCCATCGCGCTACTCCAGTCCCACCCCCCTCTGTCCCCTTCTAGCTAACTTTTTTTTTTTTTGTGGTAAACACCCGTTTTCCTTCAGAAAATTGAGGGGAACGCTTCCCCTCGTTGCGTTGCTGTTGATGTCCCATGTAAAAATGTTTCCAAGTAGCCCAAAATAACGCACACGTCCTTGTGTGGTGTGGAGTAAGCCAACCAATAACCATAAATAACTTTATTGCAGAATTCAGTTTTGGATGTTTCTACGTAGGATGTTTCCCATTACATTTTAGAGCAGTGTTTTGCATAACAACCTGTAGTGAACAGCGGCCTCCTTCCGCTATCATTTTTAAACCATGGAGTGTACTTGTTTTATGGACTACGTGTACATATCGCGGATTTTTCTCTCAGCAGAGCACAGGCACTGCCAGATGAGTACTCTTTCCTGTTCAACGGCAGCGTCCCTCAAAGCAAAGGTTTCTCCTGCAGTCATGGCACGACCAGCTCCCCTGCGGCGTGCTGCTGGGGCATCACGGTGACGTACCTGGGCGACACCTCCACGGCCTCCTGCTCTCCACATCGTGGCCTTCGGCGCGCGGCAGGCCCTAGAGCCGCTCCCTCACACTCACGGCGGGCAGAAGCCTCCCTCGGGCTGCGGCAGATGTCCTCGGGCGAGCCCGGCGCTGGTACCAGGCTGCTCCAGCCTGTCCTTCCACCCGCCGACCTCGACTGCTCGCAGCCCGCCGGCTGCCCTGGTATTCGCCCCGGTAACGGGAGAGACCGCTGCACTAACCACGCAAATCAGCCCCTGGCTTTCCCTGTCAGGGCGCAGCCACAGGGCTTTTGGTTATCGTCGCACACTAACAAACAGAGTTCAATGATCTGGGAGTCTGCAGAAAGATATGACCTAAAGGCCATTTCCAATCAACCAACCACCTTAACTTACTAAACCCATTTTCTTTTATCATATAAGTAGTGCCTTTTTTAAGGCTACACTGTAACATTTTAGCCTTGAAATACATGCTGTAGTGCTAATGCTGTAACGCTACAGTCTGCAGAAATTATTTATGCTACAACACGGGGATGAATTCTGCGTAACAGAGCAGTGCACAAACGTAGCACTGCTCAGAGAGACCCTTCCCACTCGCAGCCCCACAGCCGGCTGCCCTCCAGAACAGCAGGTTGTTCAACCCAACAGAAACAAGGGAGATCCTTTAGGATCATTCCACCCGCACTGAAGCAGGACAAAAATGATCTCAGCTGAAGGGGGAAATGGCATCCTGTGTGCAGGGCGCTCAGCTTTTCAGAGCAGAAGAAAATTGTGTAATTATTCATTATCCAGTTAAACTACGGCCCACTCAACCAATTTCTCCCACATATTTTTCCCATTAATAACTAATAGTTACAGCTGAGTGTCTGAGGACACAGGTACTATTACATAATAATTAAAAGCTACTACAGACAATCTTCAAGAATGAAAAATAATGGGCCACCTCCAAGGGAAACACACAAAGGATCAGAAACACAAAAATGACAGAAAATAAGATGCAAAGCACCGCTTATGAACGTAAGAACACCAATAAACCAAAATTTAAAGTATTTGTCATTTTACTATTTCCCCTCACTTTTCTATGTGTTAAATCAAGGTGAATCTGGGGATTCTATAGCAATTTACAGTATGATTTTGAAGACACCTACATATGTGTAGTGGCCATAGTGTATTCAGATTGCTATTAATTACTTTATCACCTGGAAAGTTATAATTATTATATTACAGCTACACAAAATAAAGAGAATTTACTTTCTGTGCAAGTTAAAGCGTGGGGAAAAAAAGTAGCTGCATTATCAGGCTTAATAAAGTCTGAGACCGGTGCAGGTGTAGCACAAAAATCTTGCAAATCAAAGCTTTTTTTTTTTAAAAAAACAGAATTAGTGACAATCCATTAAAGTGCTTCTAAGTAGCAAGCTGGTTTTTTAATTGACTAGAACTAGATGATTTAACCAAGGGTCTGAAGTTTCAAAGGACATTCAGTTGTCAAAAGATCAGAGTAGCAAGGCACGCTAATACTTACTAGAACAGAAAACAGAGATTGGTCAGATACACGTGTATACTTCTGTGAACATAAGCAATGCAGCACCATGATCTTCTCTGCAGGAATTCCGTTCAAACGGAGAACGGAAGCAATTTATTTTTTGCTGCTTTTGATGGGGACATGTGTTCCTTTCACACTGAGATTGTCCAGAGAAACTCTGGGCTCCCTGGAACCTGCAACTGCAGGTGGTTTCTCTCTGGAAAAAGAAAAAAAAATAAAAAAATCAAAACTGCCATACAATGCGGGAGAATATACATTTTGTTCATTACTTATGTGGAGGTGTAGTTCTTTTAGTTGCAAAACAGATTTGAATCTCCCTCCAGAACTACTTCCATTGTTGCCAGCATAGAGTTGGACTGCTTCCTCATCTTGCACGCTCGATGAGAAGAAACAGCTTAGTCTGAAAACTGGAACTGAAGTCAAGTAGCTTCTGCAATGAACCTCTAGAACGGAAGAGACGCCAGCGGGAACATGCTTTGGGGAGCCTATGGAAGAGGAGCATTGCCCTTCCGCAGCATTCCCCGCCAAACATGTACCCAATAAAGGCACCGTCACAACCCCCCCGACACGTCATCAATAGGAGTGGAAGAAACCCAAAGCTCGGCAGACAGCAGTCCAGGCAGGGGAGCTCCTGCCTTTACAGACAAAGCCCTCGTTTCCACACAAACTTCCTGATCTTAAGGTCAGAAGAGGTTTCCTTTGAAATCCAGCCCTGTAGAGAGGGGTGTGTCTGCCTCCAGCCGGATGGAAGGCATCTTTCCTTCTGCCCAAGAGAACAGCTCAACCAAGCCCTCGTTAAGTGCGACACCTTAATGCAACTAACCCAGTTCAATGGCCCTGGGGGCGGCTACATTTGTACATAGGTGAGCTATGAGCACTGGCATATTTCTCTAGGAAAAAAACACTCACCATTTTAGCCTATCAATTCATTAAGTAATTTTCAAGGTCAAAAATACTAAATTCCTTCAAAATTTTGTTAACAAAATACTGCCTCACACTGTTTATTGTGGCATCGTGAGAAAGGAGGATTAAAACATACTATTTCTCCTCAGATTGCCAGCAAGCTTTGTTTGTTATTGAACAGATTGCTTCAGAATTTAATTTTCCTTCTGCTGCTACTGTTTCCTTATTCTGGTAGGAAGCTATTTTTACCTTCTTAATCCATCTTGCTTGGGTATGTGATGAATACTTCTGTATTTTGGAGCTTCCAAAGTGCATCGAGTTCTAGATGGCTTGAACTTCATCATCTCTTTCTGCCACTCTTCATCAAAGGTCTGGGCCTCAGCTGAAAAACAAAGCGTACTTTTTGTTTTCAATGAGTGCAAACAGAATAGGAAGACTCAGGTAATGAAAATTAGGTTTTCTGAACAGTGTTTTTTAAACTGCTGGTTCATGACTCTCCACATGGCCTGCAAACTACGTCTAAGGGATCTGTAAAAGACAACTAAAAGCTTTCTGCCAGTAGGCTTGTTTGGATGACAAAAAAAAATCCGAAGTCTGTGTTGTAAAAGTATACACATTTTTTAACCACACACCTCTTAAATACGTATTTTTTTATTAGCCACACACAATCCCACAGCAAATATCAAAATTCTGTTGTTTGAAACTGTAAAATATTATTAAAAAGGACTTTCAGATATGAGCACCTATTGTACAAGCAAACAGCACCAACTGTGTTGGAGCACAACAGTTTGAAATCTGTCTGGCGGCTTTAGCTTAGGTTGTCCAAATTTGTTTCAACAAGGAAACCTGATTTGCAGACTTTCAGACTGTCTGAAAAACAGTCCCTTCTAAGGTGTCTCGAGCTGGAACTTCAAAACTGGTATGTGAAACAGTGTAAAGCCCAGCAGAGAACTGCACAAAGAGACGTACTTTCATCCAGGTTGATGAATTCTTGGTTCAGTTCTTCATCACCAGTCTTACTGTTCTTTGATTTTTTAATGACATGGGCACGATCATGAATATGATGACCAATAGCCATTTTTTCCAGTCCACTTTCGGAATCCTTAAGTGCTTTTCTTGTCTCCTTAACCTGTACAAAAAAGGGAATTAAATGTCCTTCCAACAAAAAAAGAAGTTAAAAAACATTTCAAAAAAACTTTTGTGCTCACTCATTTGTTCCCCACAGGTTCTATATCTTACTTTTGAAAAACTTAGGTTTTACAGCCTTTTCCAGTTGTCTCATTTACTGTGTTGGCTGAGAATACACCAGCAAAGCACAGATCAAGTCTCTTTTCTTTCTGCCAACAGACAGGAAGATTAAACAAGAACACCTCAAGCTCCTTAGGTAACGTACACACTAGATATTAATTGTTGGGGGGGAAAGCCTAGTCTAAATATACTACACGCAGACAAGTCTTCAACATTCTCCTTGACAACAGGACAAATAACAGCCGGTGCCAATATTGTCAGCATGAAGGGACAACTAATTACTAGGTTGTCGTGTTGACTGGCTTGAAACCCAGGCAACCATTTATCGCTGTGTTCATAGGTATATTATTAGAACCTTTCTGATAACTGAGTGTCTGCTTGAGCTTGACCATACCCCACAGCCAATCATGCTCAACGGCCTTTACTGCTCGCATATAGTCTTTCACAAACCTTGCTTCAGGGTTCAAATTCAAATTCAAATTTCTTAGCAGAATTAGACACAACAGCTGCAAGGAAGTCAATGAAAGGGCATCTTCATCTGAAGCGTTACGTAAGCATTTAGAAGGGCCCGAGTAAAGGCAACGATTAGAAGGCATGTTCTGCATAAACAGACTGCCCCTTGCTATCTTGTATTTTAGACAGAATTTTAAATTTACAAGCAGAGGATTAATTATAGCAAAGAGAAAGACACTGGAGACCGCCTTGAAGAATCAGCTGTTCTAGCCCTCGGTTTTTCTAGTCTTCGTTAGGCATACAGTTTATTTAGACATATACTTAGAAGCACACAAATTACAAGGAAGAAAACAGCTCTTTAGCTTAAGAAGTCTTTAATATAGAGCAATATTTGAACAGACATATATTTTTCTAAATTATAAGAGTAACTGTCTCCAGTAATAAGAACCTGAAGGAAACTGTGGTTTGGTATAGATGAACTCAGAGTCCGATAATAACATACCACCTTTCTGCTGCATCTCAGGACTACTTACACCTCCCGGAGCCGTGCGTGTCTGAGCCGAAGCTTGGAAAACTTTTGGTGGTTCATCCCCCATTTTGGAGTATGTCATCACAGAGGAGGAGCTGAATGTGTGTGCATCTGGATGGATAGACAGGTCATCCTGCAAGCAATACAGACTTTTTATCAATACAAGTGAAAACTCGCGGCTAATAGGTACTTCTTACATTTTGAGACTATCTTATCACGAAAAAGAATACCTCTCTGAAAAACTAACCCTCCGTCCTAGCACCACAGATACGGCCTGCTGGGAAGAGACCCTGGCACCTGATATGCCCTCCCTCGTGTCCTGGCCTTGCCTGGCCACAGGTCTGCCCATGGCAGGAAGCACATCAACAAATAAAAAGCACGGGCAGCAATGAGCAACTGCTCAAACGCTTGTCGTGGCGTAGTTGAGTATAGTAATGAAGACACAACCTGTAACATCAGTCTTGCCACATACAGTGTATAACAAGGTGCGTAAAGAGTTCAGGTGAAATAGGACTTGAGCAACAGTGGTTACAAATCGTTTTACAAGGTCAGTAAAACACTGTAAATACATGCAGCAACACTTAATAGACATCAGTGTTATCTTCAAAGACTGTGAAGAAGGATGCAGCACTGAAAATAAAATCAGAGCAAAGTCTATACGCAGGGTGGCATTTAGGTGTTGGTGGTTTTGTAGGTTTTAAGCGTCCAGTAACACTTTAAACCACTCCTTCACTTAAGGTGTCAGCTCTGGCGACAGCCAGAGACCTGATACAGCAGTCCCAGCCCCTAAAGAATCAAGCGCACATTTAAAGTACTGTTGTTAGCAAATAATCAGTGACAGCATAGAGAACTGTAACCATGTAACCACAATACAGTGGGGGGGGGAATTGCTTACTACCTGCTTGAGACTAGCAACCTTTTTCTGGGCAGGACTTTGAGTAACATTTTAAACACCTGTCATTCTCCAACACAATTAATTTTAGAACAATTTAAAAAAAAAAAAAACAACTTACAAATTTTCTTTGCATTTCCAGCATACTGTTTCTCATATTTGACATCATCCTGTCCATTGCAAAAAAAGGCTCCCCAAAATCTGCATCCTGCTAAAAGACATTAAAATTAAAACAAGGTCTTCTGACACTTCAAGCTCTGAAGCTGTTTGTTTTTTTTTTACATGCATTTTTTAATGCAAATCAGACCATCAGGAAGGTTTTCACAGACTGCAGTTCATAGACATAGACAAGCCAAAATGCATCTTTCCAAATGAAAAACTGCAAGCCAGCATGCGGAGCTTGATTGTTATACTGGAGATACTGGGAAGACAGAAGTGAAAGATTTGACACTCAAAGGTCAAAACAAGCCTATACTGCGGCCAAGCTGCAAGAACTATTTTCATATACCTTTTAACCTAACTAGCTTCTGCCGTAAAAAGTGCTATATGACCCTCCATGTCTTATAATCTATTCAAGATCAAATTATGTCTGTGTGCAAATCCATTAATGCATATGGGATCACACTGAAAATGCATCCCAGCAGACATAGCTGTTCCTTTGCAGAAGTAGTGTACATGACTCATAAAAGGGCCGTGTGGAAAAGTCAGAGAACCCTAACTTGGTATTTAATGGCAGCTGAATTCCTTGATGCTACAGATGTATTCAACAAAACATCCATTCGATATTTTTACATGAAAGGAGAAGATCCAGCGTTGCACAAAGGACTGACACTAAAACAGGTTTAGATGCCCAGAATTTTATTAACAGGATCTGTAGCTGATGGCATATACTGCCCACACTGACGAAAGCTACCTTTGGAAGAAAACAAAACAAAAAAAGGGAGACAGAAAGCAGGGAAAGGGTGAACTGTAAGCAACCATCTGGGCAGGCAGCAAAAATGCTGTCCCAAGTGAGCATCCTCCTCTGGGCTCCTCTCCAGCGCAGCAGGTGGTGACGATAAGGATGATTTTTGCCTTGCATTTCCTCTCCTGCTATGAACTTTTCCTCAGGACCCGTTCAAACCCCTGACTGGGCTGCCTGATGTCTGACACGGGCAGCTCTGGTTGGGGTACGCTGGCTAAGAGTTACCACCACACACTGGCTGGTTGGTGAGCTTCTAGACACGCACATGCCTAGCTGCTTCCCAGGACAGCTGCCATGCCACCATCACGCTCTGGTCCACAGGTACGAGGCCAAAAGAGCTCGCAGGGGGTCTGCAGAACGCAGCAGCTCTGGGGAGAGGCAGGCTGCGCACAGCAGCCCTTTGCACTACTAAGGTGCTATGAAACACCAGGATGCTAATTACAATAGCAAACACCCCATGTTCCTCCAACTACTGGAAATATATAGAATTAAATTTAAATAAATTCATTTAAATAGCTAGGTGGCTATGTGTTTAAAAATAAAATCTGCGGTTTAAGCACAAAACTAAGTAAAAATCAGGTGCAGAAAAATCTTCAATCTGTTTCTTGAGTGGCAAGAAATCTGAATCCTTATGGGCTATCAAAACCTCCGGGCAATAATTACCAACAATTTAGGGCATCAAATCACTGCAAGTGTCAATAACTCCAGAAAACTGCCTTCCACCGTTAGAAATCTGGACATGGACCAATGACATTACATAGTAACCAGCTGTACCTAGGGAATGACATGCCACAGATTGGGGTGGGGGGACTAAAACCACAGCCCGTGCAGTTAACAGCAAAAGAACTTTGATTAGCTAATACACTTTTTGCATAGAGCTAGTTGCCTCTGGAAGAGATAATTACACAAGTAATACTTTTAGATCTGAAAACTCAGAGACCCATGATTATTTTTCTCTGCTCTGCAAGTGACAGCCACCCTCTAAGCTACTGGTTTTCAACCTGAGGACTCTTTAAAGCCTTCCAAAGGAAGCAAAATCCTCTGTTGAAGGCCATAACAATAGACTTGCTCTTCTGCCGGTACTTTTTACGGATCTTTTACAAGATATTCCAGACCCCCTGGCTGAAAAGTATTTCAAGCCCGGTTCCAGTGGAAATGCTGTCTCCAGCAGCTGGCCTGAGCTGTGAGCACCGCAACAGCTCTTTTCGGTATCACACCCACAAGCACACCCCAAGCCACTAGCGTCTGTCTACAGGCAGCGCTCAAAGTTTGCAGTCCGTTTCCAGGGATTATTTCATTCACATCCATCAGAGATCAAGCAGCAACGGATACGTCGCCGAGCAGCAAAGCCAGCTGCTAAGTAGTAAATTCTCCAATCTTGGTATTGGTGTATTTAGTCTACCCCAGCATTTTCATTTAATAACAGGAAACAAATAGTTTTTAAAAAAATCTTTCTTGAATTATATTGTTCCACATATCTAACATCAACCACAGCAGTTTGCATGCACGCTGAGACTACCGAGAGTAGCTTTGTCCATGCTTTAGTTATGCAGACAGGATACACATACTAGTAAGAGCTACAAGCATCGTTGCTCCTGGGATACTGACCACTCTACCAAAGCCTGCAAAGGGCATGAAGGAGCAGCTTGCTGCCTGGAAGAAAAAGGACCAGTGTCTTTCAGTGATGATGCCTGTTATCAGACACAGCAGCAGTAACTTCCATATACCGCACTTCCATAGTGCACTTTCATATACAGCAGGTGATATTCAACATTTCTGATCAAATAAAAACACTCAAGGGGACCTTGGTAATTTACAGTATGCTAAAAGAATCTAATACAAAGTATTCTCTGTGTATATAGAAGTAACATATTTATATTAATGATATTGGAAAACAATAACTGTCACCGCATTTATTAAGTCATATTTATATGTATGTAGTAGAAGCACTTAAAGCTACAAGTTGAGAAACATTTGTACACCACAGCAACCTTTGTACTAAAATTATTCCAAACATGGCACAGCGCTTCAGACATCACCCACTTCTCTGAAAACACTTCATTCTGCTCATGCACTGAAAGTGGACTAAAATCTACAAATCAATAGTCCCTTTAATGTAAATTTAGGTAATTAAATTTCAGAAGGCTGGCTTAAAAAATTAAGTGATGCAGCTGACCTGTTCTCAAGCACTCTTTATACATTACAAGAGATTAAGGTAACTATAAAAGATCTTTCTCTAAAATATCTGTGTCTCCCTTGCGATAAACAGAATGAAGTCTAACTTGTCAGCAGTTTCAAAGGTCATCGCAAAGAAGCTCTAGGTAGATCTGTCATCATATACAGAACCACACGAAGACAAATCCCCCATAAGCAAATTATATTCTTCTGCAGTTATATAAATAGATGTAGCTATAAACACCAGCAAATACAGTTCCTGTTTGACCAACTGATATTGAATATCCCTGTATGACAGGGCAATGAGATGCTGGGAAACACATTGATGTTTCCAGGAAACGACGACTGGAGAGTTATATCAAAGCCTACCTAAAGAAAGACTGGTTAGACAGAAGTACCAAACGCTTCACAGTAACTTCAAGTCCAAAAGGAAGGAATTACCCGATTCTTGAACAGTTTTATGAACTCTTTCAGATTGCACTTCTGTCTAATAAGTACTGACACAAAAGAATATAGTATCAAGTGCAAAAGGATATCCTCAAAAATAAAGGTGTTAGTCATAAAAAGTTTATAAGCTCTTTATTTTAGAATACATGTAAAAGCTGTTAAATATCTGCCTAATCTCTAAGACTGCCAGATATACAAAACTGAAGGACAGTATCTCTGCAGATGTTTTAACCCATTCCCAGTCCTCATATCGTTTCCTCCTCCTTCTTGCCCTCCAAAAGGCTAAAAACTGACACTACAAACCTGCTTGAGAAAGCAAAAGCATTTTCAAATTTTAATGCTGTATTGACACACATTGAGTTGTTGCAACAAATCCTGTCCCTTGTAAAACAGTTTTAGGCATGTTACAGTTTACTTAACCATAGAATTACAGTATCAATAATCAGTATGGGTAAATTTAACAAATCGTATTTTACATGGTAGTAAAAACACCCATCTTTTCGTACATAAAAAACCTAATTATTTTAAGCATTTGAATAATTTCTGTATGGAAACCAGTAAAAGCAGTTTGAGACTACTACAAGGCTCAGATAATCAGCACTGAGTCTTCTTGTGACATCTGACAACTCTTAGGTGAAACATGAGGAACATCAAAAGACACTGGAAAGACTTGAGCAGGTGTGGAATTCTTTTGTGCTTATCAAAATAGCACAGCGCTCTCGCACCTTTAACTTCTTTCTGTAACCACAGATAAAGGTTTTCTGTGCCTCACATTTACCGCTCGCTGCCAAGAACGAGGGACAAATCCCGAAGCTATTAAGGTAAGGTTTGACATACTCTTTTTCTAAATGAAAAAGAAAAGAAGTCTCATCTGGTTTCAGGCATCTACTGAACCAAGGCCTAAGAATCTGCTTCAGTAGAGGAAAGATCACGCCCTAATTAGATACAGCAGCATCTATATTTGAAACTACCTGACAGTGTATGAGCATGGAGGAAAGAATCTGACAGTTACCCTTTTGACTTGTAGGTGATAGTCTGTGTTTCAGCTATGTTTATTGAGCTCTAACTATCTAGGTTTGAACAACCACCACCGAATCTGGCTGAATGCCACCAGCCCTTGTCATCTGTTTTGTCTTCCAACCGTTTGGTTTTTTTTTTTTTGAACCAAATGTGATTCATTAAAAGTAAGTCAAAGTCATAAGATCTCAAAGTAAGAGATCATTCAGCTGCAAAAATATTTAGCCTCGTGGAGGGAAACGAACCAGCTTCCAACGTATATCCTTTCTAAATACAGCAACTAGATAAGGTTTAGCTACCAAAGTACAAGATATAATTGTCCTGCATGCCCAGAGTTGAAAAGATACCCTACATAAAACCTAGATCATTGCCAGCTTCTCAGTTTCAGGTGGTAATTTACAGAAATACTAGGTTTCATACCAATTTCCCTGATCTTTAATTCTTACAGTCTTGTATCTAGAGGAAACATTAAGAATCAGACCAAACACAGAATGCGAAGACTTTATTCACAGTTGCAAAGTTGAAACACGGTTTAATACCTGTGTAGATACTATTTATGTGGCTGAAACACAGGTCTGTGTTTAATCAAACCAACACAAATAACTAGACACAAGACACTAAAGTGCAGAGAGAAAACATACCAAGGTACCTTTTTAAGTAAAGTTAGCATAAACAGGCAGTAAGTGTTTAGAGAAGGCTCTGTCATTGGACATTTTTAATGCCTTTCTGTCATAAAAACATTTAATACCAAATATTTATTAAATCAAACATTTGATAAATATATTTAGGTTTTTTTCATTAAATACTGTATATTCAATGTTCAATTACACACAGACTTTTTACTAGCCCTAAGAGAAGTTTGTCAGTGTTAAGTAACAGGCCATTAAGGAACCAAGAGAGATATTATTCACATTTTACTCAGCAATGAAACAATCTGACCAAGGTTGCAACTGCTGAGCCAGGCCTCTGTTTACCCTGGACCAAATTTAACAGAAATGGAAATGTGAAGCCAACTATATTACCAGTAAATGTACACTCCATGTAGCAATCCTTAGGGATTAAGAACATACTTACTCTGCGATTTCCTCTTGGAGCAACCTGAGAGTCCTGGCGTGGTCTTCGATCTACTGTTCTCTCCCCACCATCTGTTATACTGAGAAATGGATCTCGGCCAAAAGGATCAGAAAAGCTTCTCATCATCTGCCGCATATATTCATGGTGTGCAGCAAAAGGATCACTGAAAAAGATATTTCGCATAGAAGGTCATCAGGTTTTATTCCAAGCCACGTAAAATGGTTCTGAAATTTTTAAAACTTTTTTAAACCATTCCATATGATTCTTTATTCAAACTCTTTATTTTAATAGGACCCAACTGGGCAATCTCCTGTTCCTCACAAACTCTCACTTTCACTTTTCTTCCCACCTCACAGGTTGGTGGGGTGTCTTAGTTCTTTTGTCTTCTCAGCTGCCTTCATTGCTCTCCTGCACTCTGGGGTGTCTGTATTGCTTTCTATCTTTCCTCATCTCTTTCAAAAATGTTCCATCCTTTGCAGCCATCTTTCACTCCAGCTTATGTTTACTGTCTGCCAGGAACTATAAAACTGACCTACGTTTTATTTACCACTACTTCTACCTCCAACCTCTAATATTAAAAGAATTATTTTTTTCTCTCCTTTTCTCACTTTCACCTTCCAAAGCTTAGTGCAGTACTACTCACTGAACTCACTGTGTCCCAGTAGATTTCCCCCCCTCAAATTTATTTTGCTGGCCACTCCCATTCTACTTTTCATCCTCCTTGACCCACATGCTCAAAAGTGTACATTATCCTCTAAATTCAAGCCAGCTCCATCTCCTTTAGTCACCCACTATTGCATCTTTGCTTTCCCTTTCCTCCCCCTCCACAAATCATGTTCTTGCATCTATTTTCTCTGCTTAGGAAGAAAGATTCTTACTGGCTTTTTGCTTTCCTGTTAGTTTTCCCCCTCTTCTCTTTCTAAACACTCAGTCTTGGTTTCCAAAAACCTACAGAACGCCACCAGTGATCCCAAAGCTTGGCTTGCAGGTAAAACACCGCCCAAGTTGCTCTCCAGTACTACTTACTTAATTCTTTGCGTTCTTTAATTTGGACAAGAACTAGATATTTCAAACTGAGGCTAAAAGAGGAGTGAAACACAATTTTGCCAGAAGCACAACATATGATCAGTATTGTTGCCTGTGGTCCAAGGCTACAAATTACTACTTCATACAAAAAACACGCTTCATTTCCTCCCTTCACCTCCAGTCTGATTTTCCCCTTTGCTGTTCTGCTGAAAGCCACTTCATTAACATTAACAGTCATTTCCCAGGTACATTTACTCGGACTTAACAGCACCTTGTCCTCCTTCCCAAGAGTTTCCTGGCACTCCTCAGACAGCTCACACCCTCATTCTCTCCAGGGCACCTCAACCTTTCCTGTGACATCTCATGCCTCCATGAAGGAAAGCTTCAGGTTCTTTCTCTGACTTCTTCAGTACCCAGCCACCTCTTGAAAGCTGCCTCAATAGCTTCTCTGTTCTCCCCATCCCTTCTCTCCAGCCCCATGAAAACTAGTTTCCACACCACGTGGCCACTTTGATCTCCTCGCTTCGAAAGGTCTCCTCTTGTGCCAAAGTTGCATTTGATGTTCTTTTTTTCCCCTTTTAAGTGAAAAAGAAGTAAGGTTACAAACATAACACTGGACTGATTTTCAAACAAGATTTTTTAACACAACAATAGTCCTTTAAGCTAAGCACGTACTTAACTCACTCCAGTGCAAACAGACCTTTGCAGTTTAGACATAGTTTTACCGTTGTCATTAAGCAGACCCTAATCTACCCCACTCACATGCCTGCTAGCTTTAACTTCTGTCCTAATGTGATAAGCAGCACGCACACAGCAAGTGTCCCCTCACTTTTGACAGGATGAGGAACAGATGGAAAAAGCCACTGCATGAGCCAAGACGAGGAGAACACAGAAGAGCTACCATCAAATCTATTTTGACACCACAAACTTCAGACAGGTTTGGTTATCAAAACACAAATAAATATGAACTGTATTCCATCAATAACTTATGCATAACAAAATTTCTTACTGGTCCCTTCCAGCTGAAAAGAAGTAGGACACTCATAAGTTATCTACAACACATCATGAGCAAAACAAGATTCCATAGACTTAACGTAGGTAAGAAAACCGGTTGAATTTAGTGTGCATAACATGCTGTAATACAGCTCACCTGACAAAATAATGCTTTGTACCTTATGAAATTGTCCTTTTTGCCCGATTTCAATTTCTCTGGCAACTTCTCTTGGCCATTCACCTTCTACTGCATCTATTTGATACACTCATACCTGCATCTAATACTGTGGTGTTTTGTTGTTGTTTTATAAAACAACATGAAACGTCTACGAAACAATTTTGAAATACAGCTTCTTGCTACCAGAGACAGGGAAGTAAGATACAGACTGCGGCATGACAGATTTCGGAACAGAAGCGAAGTCTCCCAGTTCCCTATGGATATTTTAGGGAGCCATTAATAAAAAGATTTATTGTTGCCAAGCCTCGAAAGAAATGCTACAATTTCGGTGTGCTCTGGAGTAGGGCAAAACCAAGGGTAAGTCAACTGAGAATCTGTCTGGAAAACTAGGCTTCCAAGGAATTAAAGCTACCACCTTGATGGCTCTGATGACTGAAACTCAAACTGTAACTACAAAAGGAGTATGCCACCCTTACAAAAAAGGCATATATTAAGTCAAAGGCTCTCCAGTAGAAGATGCAAGATGTTAAGTTCTTTGCTCCAACCACAGATTTTGTAGGACAGCAACAGGTGTAGAACACTTTAGTTTAATTGCCACTGATCACACCTAACTTAACCTGACCTTTTCTAGGGGAAGAAAGATAGCTTGGATGAGAAAGACATGATTTCTGCACACTTTGCACTATTCTAGCATAAAACTGATGAGGAGAAAGAAGCAGAGTTCCATAAGGGTTTTGCACACAGAATTTGTGCCCTTCACGCATTAAGCACTATAACTTCTTCTCAGTTTCTGAATGGAGACAAACAATTCATACATTTCTTGTTTCACTACTCTGCAGTAACAAAATTTTGTGTAATAAGTCGCTTATCCGACCTTCACTTGACATTCAGGTGTTTCCAGGGATCAGTAAAGGAAACAAAAATGTTAAGCCTCTGAGTGTGTCAGAGTCTCAAACCAGTATGTCTACTGCACAGAGAAACAGACATTAAATAGGCTGATGCTGCTAACACGTATGCAAGTGAGGATTTTCACTAAGAGGCATCTCACTTGGTAAGTTCTTGTATGATTCATGCTTAAGCTCCAAAGTTTAAAGGCTCTACGTTCCAGCTGACACCTTTCGCGTTGTTGCAGTAGAAGCACAACATTACTCCTTACTTCAGTGTATGTTTCTGGGAAGTTGAAAAAAAAAATCAGTGTCCTAGAACAATAAATTCAGTTCATTATTTTTGAAAACTGTACTTGACATTAGATACACATTTTTTAATTAGGAAGTTATGTCAGCCTGAAGTTGAAGAATTACACTGGAGATAACACCTGGAACAATAAAACAAAAGCTGTGTATTGGTGAATTAAAACCAGGGGCCAACTGCACTTGGCAGAGGAGACACAACTTCTGCAGCTGCCTGAGCTGTTTGGGACAGAACCCAGGTGGGCCTGGGCAGCACTCTGCCTGCCTGACTGACTGGTGCTTCCCCGGGACAGCTGCTCACTGATGGAGACCTTTCTTTTAACCCAGGCACTATTTCCAGTTCAGCAGTCAAGAAAACTCTCCTTGTGAGGCAACACAAGCCTATTATTACGTTATTTTGGAAGCTAATCTTATCTGAAGTAATAAGCTCATTTCCTTAACTATATGCAAAACAGATTCACAAGGGCAATGCCAAGAAAATGAATCTCAATATCAATCCCTCTCTCATCTCTTTCACACACACTCCCTTCCTCTATCTTCTGCAATCTTTTTTTCCTCCTACAATTTTAAACTGCATTAGTGGCTGCAATAAAAATGAATAAATAAAACGAACAAATAAGCAGAAAGCAACTGATACTTCAAAAGCATGCTACAAATTACAACAAACAAGACTTAATTTCCATTATTATTTTAACTTCATGCAGAGGATTTGCACAGTGAAGTTTGCAGCATAGAGTATGCCGCATATAACCGACAAGCTTACAACAGTGTGCATACTCCTAGAAACCAAGCGTACTAATCCATCTCACAGAGCTTTAGAAACGACCCCACTGCCAGCAACGTGCTTTCGCAGCCCAGCAGCAGATTCTCCTGTAAGAGGCACAAGCGCAGCCTCAGCTAGAATACCCTGTAACCAAGAGATACAGTCAACAAAGCCACATCACAAGGCCTGATGCCTTACCCCTCCTTGTCCACCCACCTGCATTGCCCCTTATCTTTGCTTGCAATTAAGCTCCACATAGTTTTTCTAAAGACCTGGTACTCACTAAAATAATTCAGGCTCCTCTTAGTTCTCTAGTCCCATCCCTACCTGCTACAGATTAAAGTTTCTGACAAAAGGCATAAACTGGGGCCAGCCTAGATACTTCAGCAGCTTTGGCCATCCCAGCGCTCCGGGGGAACATGTGCACAACACACAACCGAGATTTACGTTACAGTGGCAAAAGAAGATTCCCACGAGGAATAAACTGAATTCAGAGTTGAATACATAGATGTGCTCAACCCCAAGCACCACCATTGTAGTAGAAACCAAAAAAAACCCCCACATGAGTGTCCACTGAGGGAAGCAGCAGCACGAGACAGGCAGTTCGCCTTTACTGGTCTCACACACATGTCTGAGAAGTTTTAATGCAATAACACCTGGCGTTATCTTTAGCATATGAACTGACAGCAGGTGCTCAGAAACCGCCTACAGAAAACAGAAATATTAATAAATACAGAAAAGCTAGCGCATCCAGCGCCTGCCCGCTTTTAAAGGAGCTGAATTAATAACAAAAAAATCAAGAAACGCCAGCCAACGGCGGGGAAGATTTCCTCTCAGGAGACGCCGCTACGAACTCACGATGGAGCTCCTCGCCGCGCTGTGAGGCACGGACGCGGCCCCCGCGCGTCTCCTCAGGCGGCGGCTTGGCCGCCCCCTCAGTCCGGCCCCGGCCGCCCCCTCGCAGCCTCCCCCAGCTCGGCGCCCCGGGCCGGTCCCCTCACCGGAAGAAGGGATCCTCCTCGAAGCAGCGCCCCAGACCCCCGAACATGGCGGCTGCACCCCGGCGCTCTGAGCGCCCCCGCTCCCGCCGGTCCCTCACGGCGGCGCCCTCTGCCCCACGTGACACCGCCCAGCGCCGCCATTGGCCGCGGTGAGCCGAGCGGGGCGGGGCTCGCCGGGCCCCTCCGTTGCCGTGGTAACCGGCGCCGCCGCTCGGCCACGCTCCAGAAGGGAGCCGCAGCTCCCGGGGTCGGTGCTGCCGGCGCGGCTCCGGCCGCTGCCCCGTCCCTGGCGAGTTTAACACTAACTGTGTTTTTACCAGTAGGTGGCAGTCAAAGAAAGTGGACCGCGTTGCGAGAGGCGGGCAGCTCCGCCTCCCCCGCGGCCGGCAGCCGGGGCCGAGGCCGGGCCTGTGCCCAGGGCCCCGCGGCCTTGCAGGTCGGAGCCGCTGCCCCGGCGAAACGCGGCTCCGAGGGAGGGCTCGGGCCGGGGCGGGGGAGTTTATAATGTAATACCGCATTCTGCTGCTCGGGCTGCGGGGTTGCCGTACGCTCGACGCCAGTGGAGCGCTCGCAGGGCACACCCAATTCCTGAGGCGTTAGGGTGGCTGCCTTCGGGCCAGCAGCTCACAGTGTGTGTAACTGTACCGGGAGCAGGAGCGAAACCGGTTAGGATCATAGAATTGTTTGGGTTGCAAGGGACCTTGAAAATCATCTGTTCCCAACCCCCTTGCCATGAGCAGGGACATCTTCCACCAGCCCAGGCTGCTCAGAGCTCCATCCAACCTGGCCTTGAACCCTGCCAGGGAGGGGGCAGCCACAGCTTCTCTGGGCAGCCTGGGCCAGCGTTTCACCACCCTCATGGGGAAGAATTTCGTCCTAATATCTAATCTAAATCTGCCCTCTTTTAGTTTAGAGCCGTTCCCCCTTGTCCTATCACTGCACCCCCTTGTGAAAAGCCCCTCTCCATCCTTCCTGTCGGCCCCTCCAGGCACTGGCAGCTGCTCTAAGGTCACCCCGGAGCCTTCTCTTCTCCAGGCTGAACAGCCCCAGCTCCCTCAGCCTGTCCTCGTAGGAGAGGTACTCCAGCCCGGGATGACTGGTTAAACAGAAAGGGGAAAAGAGCCCTTGGTCTTCTGGGCAGGAGGCAGCCATCCAGCAGCTGGCTGTGCTGGAGGAAGCCCTCGCCAAACCCTGTCACTGGGAATGGCCGTCAAAGGACGGTTTCAGTAAAAGGATGGAGCAAATGCGTGGGGACCGTTGTCTAGGTTTCCTGAAGAGGGGAGTGGTTGTGAGCGTGTAGGGGTGTGTGTAAGAACTGGGGTTGTATGTAAAACTGGAGGAGGGCGGTTCGAAAGAACCGGAGGTACAGGCCTCCCACCTTCATCCTTCGTAACATGGGAGAAAAACATAATGTGTTTGGAAAAATTCTCCTGGTCTGGATGGCAAAGTTCCGCAGAGCTGTGAGCCTGGGGGTTGTTTCCTCTTCCACGTCTCCTACCGAGAGGCAGGTGAAGGCTCTTCCCTCCTCACACCTCTTTCAATATCCCAGTTTTTAGGGAGAAGGTAGAAAAATGTGCCCCGGATAACCAGGTGGGATTAGAGGGCATCAGAGTATTTATACGGCAGTCATGAAAGGAGATCCTTCGTTCCGCTAAGATCCATCACGCCACCGAAGCAGCTCTGCTGGTGTTTGGCCCAAAGTGGAAAAACCGACATAAAAGATGAATGAACTGAGCCTGCAATATTTTTGAAAAATATCTGTAATCGGGTGAGCATTGATTTTGCTGTCTGCTGATGTAGACTTCTCTTTAGATCCTAGCAAGTGGTGATATTGCAGCCTTAAGATGCACTCCAAGTTTGAGCGGTTGTTACGGTGCGAACGTTGATGCTGACTGACTGGTGGGCAGGGAAGCATGACAGGAAAAGGGTTACCCATTGATTATCCAGGTGAAGTCTGTGAACTGTTGGTACACTGCTGATGAAAGATTAGCAAATAAAACAAATCAGGTGGTAGTCATGGAGGTGAACTCTGCCGCTTTGGGGCTTTTTATAACGAAATCTTGTGCCGGTTATGATGTTATCAAAGAACTTTTTTATTGCTCAGAGACAGAATTCAAGCTTTGTTTCAAACCGCACACAAAAATACCACAAACGCTGTAGTAGTATCATCCTCTGCGCTGTAGTTAGTCTGTCAATCCACAGATTTTAAAGCTCTTTACAACTCCTCTGAAGCTAGAGAGTATTTGTACTAGAAATGCCGTAAGCAGTAGCTTTGCCATAGTGATTAGGTCATATACAGTGCTCATTTATTAATTACTTGTCATTATATTTTGATTAATAGACAGATGCTCTGGATCGATTTGTTTTTGCTGTTATATAGCAGTTTATTAATATCCATGACATGATGTGCTAGAATGTTCACTTATTACTTGCTGCAAACCAGGAAGATGATTTTCTTTTTTTTAACACGATTAGCGCGTTCAGTACAAAAATCCTACAAATTCTTACCCTCCTGGAGTTTTATCTTCTCAAAGCGTTTGTTTCGGTGCGATTAACTTGTTTACAGTCTTCTATCAACACCTAACTAAGGTTTTTATTTTACAGTCTTTATTTAGTTTCTGACCATGGATACAAACCTGACTACAAGTTCAGTTAGCGCCATGGAGCCCATGTGTGAATTCAGCCTTTTGAAAAGAAACCTCTTCTCTACGATGATGACACAGAAATGTGGAGCCTTCCAACACCTGCTTAGACTACATCAGATCATCTGCAGTTTGCTATTTAATTTTATGCGGACTCCGGCTCCAAAAGATGAAACTCCTTTCCAAGTCAGAGCAGATCCAGAGCTGGATTACTGTGCAGAAAACTAAGCAGAGTGAGTTCTAGTTATTGTTAATTTTTCGGCTGCTAGTGGGAAGATGGGCCCCGTTAGAAGTGAGCTCATTACGAGAGGCTCACTAACGCGATAAAGTCAGTACTCTGTTTGCACAGAGTGATATCTCTAATTGCTCAGGCCTTCTTATGGTTTGTGTCTGCTTGAGTTAGATTTCTTTTGTGTAGATAAAAAGACTTCTGTAAGAAATCACCTCGGTGCTGCAGCACTGTCAGTCTGGAGGGCATCTCCAATGAGATTAATGATGTCTGCCTTAATATAAGAAAACTTTGCATAAATGAGATTATGGTTTCTGCTGAAACCTGCCAACTCTTATTCATTTGCAGTAAATATTATCTTTAATTAAAAGTTTTAAGGTATCTTGTTCCTGAACTAATGAGATCTACAGTGATTTCCCTTAGGAATTAATTTACCTTCTTAATTCTTACTCATTTTGGTGATATGACTATTTAAATCTGATTCAGACTTCAGAGCTTTGTTGAACATACTCATCTAGAACAAAAGGTCATTTTGCCATATTGATGTTTTGTTGGTATTTTTAATTCTCTGTTCTCTCTCCATTCCAAAGATACGTGTTTGGGTTCCTGCCCCAAACATTTTCTACCAACACTTGTGTTCATCTTACCTCTTCATGCCGAGTGGCTCTTGTCCACAGCTGTTTCACTTTGGCTTATGTTTTCTGTTCCATCCAGAGTACAAATCAATTATAGTGATGCTGAAAAAAGATCCTGATTGCCATCAACTCATTTAGAATAGCACAGCTATGTAAAATACACTAAAATAGGGGGAAAACGTTTGGAGCGATTGCTGAGAAATACAGAAATATTTCTGCCTTTATATCTGGGTAGTCATCAGCCACAGTTTCTCTACAAGGATTATTTTTAACCAGTAGGGACGCTTAACACTTGGAGGTGAAAATTGCATTCCTGCATACATGTTTAAATAGGCAAAGCGCCAGCCAGCAACTGGTTTGTGAGAATGAGAGCCAAAACCCCTCTTAAGATTGTACACCGAAGGACAATATTGCCAGCTAGATTTTAAAGTCTGTAAATGTTATAACTAAATTACAAGGTTCCTTTATTTTACAAACAAAGACGTGTCAAAATTTAAAAGTAACATTAAAAAGAAATATCCGGTTGGCATACCCAAAGAAGACACCAAGAAAAAAGAAAGATTAATACTCCTTAGCTCATTATCAGGAGATTTTTCTATTGAAATCTAATCTGAATCATGAGGCATCCTCTCCGTCTTCCTTGGTGCTGGAAGACACCGGGTCTGACACTGGTGAAACGTCAGCTGGTGTAAAAGTGGGGTAGTTACCCTACTGAAGTACGTGGAGGAAGACAGAAGTAAAACTGTCTCTCGGTGTCGACCAGAGGTGTTTTTGTTTTGTCTCTGTTGAAATACAGAATGCCTCTTCAGAGGTGCATTGTCAGCGTTAAGTAGGTAAGCTGAACCATATTTCCTGAAGATGCAAACTGGGGAAGCTTAATTCCTGCTTTTTACAGGAAGAGATTTCTGTCTTTTATTGCTATTCCCAAATTTTCCGTTTTCCCATCCAAGAATTCGTGATGAAAAACATTTCTGTGTTCACCTTGAGACTCACTTTGGGCTCTGAATATGATTAGGAAATATCCCTCAAAGCTCCTGTTCTGTCCTTGAAGTTTATTTGTAAAAAATTGGCTAACTATTGTACATAGGCTGCGGCAGAAACTCCTGGCTGCGGGAGATCCCTAGCCCAGTGCTTGCACCACCAGTGGGTAAGAAACTTGTTCTGCGGCATCGCAGCGCGTGTTCTGGGACTGGCTATATATAGGATAGTCACCGACTGCTACAAGTTGTTGATAACCTTCCATTTATAACTTACTCGCAGACTAGCTTCCTCCCATCACAAACAAATTAGAGGATTATCAATAATGTATGGACTAATAAATAATGCTTGTGTGCCGTTGTCAGGGCAACAAATATCATTTAGACTGCAAGAGAGGTCCTCGTGTTGTGTCAAGTAGATTTGAAGTCTTCCGTATCTGTGAGGCTTCAGCAAAGTAAAAGAAGATTTTTTTGTTTCTTTGAGGCAGCTGAAAGAAACGATGAAGTGTATTCTGTTAGAGTCACTGAAACGTGAGAGATCTGCACCCTTTTAAAAATCGGTATTTGATATCATTTACTTATTTAATAGCTGTTTGCAAAACACCAATGTAAGCAACGTAGGAACTGCCGGATAGGATTAGCTGGTAAGTCTGCATGGCGCGCGGTGTCTTACCCACGAGTTACCCCATCTAGGTGTTTCCTAAGAAACTACCAGAACGTGAACGAGAGCAGTGCATGGCACAGCCTGCCCTTGGCCTGGCACACCACGGTAGCACAAACTGCTTTCCAAGACCTGCAGGACAAGCTTTCGTTTCTTTCTAAAATGATTCAGATGTCACTTTTCAAATCATCTACATAAGCAGTAATCCATCTGAGAATTTTTAAGGTTTTGGCTTGCATCTTGTAGCAATGAATTCCTGAGTTTAATTTCCCATCAAGTGAAACAGCATTTCTTTTAATCAGCCCTAATTTTGCGACCTTTCCCTCTATCTTCTGTTTTTCTTTTTGTTTAGCAGAGTGAAAACTGAGGCATATAAATATACATATTCTCATTTTGAAAAAAAGCAGTCAAGACCTGGCCCCAGGGGGAGTGCTTACCATTGATTCCCGGATTTGATCCAAAAATAATATTTGTTTAAATGGGCTCTGTTGCCATCATGTGCAGTAACTATTGATTTATATAAACTTTGGCAGCACACATTAAAGTATTAGGGAGCAGAGGGAGTTTTGTTCCTGAGTTAATCCAGTAATTTGCAGCTATTTCATTTTGCCATTCCTAATGGCCGTACGACGAGAAAATACACGTTGAAGATGCTGAACTCGAACAGTCTTCCATGTGATGGCATATTTATTTCTTCAATCCTGCCTTGATGCTCCGTTCAGCAGTGCGTCTGGCCAGCAGCGATACGTGTGGGAGATGACAGACTGCTCCGCAAACCTGCGCACCGAGAGAGGAGACCCCGTTCTCTGCCGGGCTGCGCGTTGGGGGCATTTCTCTTACAGCCAGAGATAATAACAAACTGCTGGCAGTGGGGGTAAATGCAGCAAATGTGTTCCTGGAGCAAAATCTTCATCAGGTTAATGGTGAAGATTGCCAAAATCGAGCTCAGAATTTGGCCACGGCCTCAAGCTGTAAAAATCAGCCAAAGAAAAATGCAAACTGTATAGCAACACACACCCAGGGCTATAAATCAGCCAGACAGCAAGAACTGCATGATTTACCCAGTGCCTGCGAGAGACAATTTCCATCGGAAACGGAAAAACAAGCTTTCCTGCTTCAGGTGGTTTGCAGCAGGTGAAGCCAGATTTCTCCACTGTTGAAGACTTGTGACCGTGGTCTGGACAGAGCTGTCTGTGCTCCAGTCATTGAACTAATTCAGAAGGTCTCGCCTGCTTTAGGCTGCTCGTCTCTAAATCTAAGAATGAATCTTGCTAGTTGAGCAGGCATTATTAAAGCCATATTTAAATTAGCCTGGTAGAAAACAAGGATATCAAAGGCACAAGTTATCAGAACATCAAGTTTATACAGCTCAGAATATGACTAGTTTCACAGGCAAGGCAAGAATTAATTGTCAGGATGAGTTTTCACTGTTCACCTAAAGAAAAAAATCCCAGCTTTCGTTACACAATTCCTTTTTAATCACATTTGTTGTAGCCCCTAACTTCCAAAAGCGTAGGAAAATGTTTTAGTGCTGTTTACCTAACTCTTGAGAACCAGCACAGTACGTTAAACATAGATCCTTTTCCTGAACTATTTTGGAAAACACTGGCAACGGCGCACTCGGGGGCTGTGATGGGCTCTGGGCTGTGTACGTCCACGTACTGCCCAGCAATGTCAGAAGCAAGGTTGAAGGTAATTTGAGAGGACTCAGACAATCAGTGCTCAATCCCCAGTCAGTTCTGTAAGGCTCAGCAGTTACTATTTAAATTTACAATGCATTGGCATAAATGAGGTATCCTTACTTCTTCCAGTTAAGTTCTTTTACAGGTAGGCTTAAAGATGCAGTGCAATTTCCAGAGGCTTAAGCGTATTTTCGGTGGAAGTGGCCTTTTGACAGTGTTGTTACAAAGCTGATTGCATTCCATCTGTAATGTCAGCCCAGCACAAAGTCTTTTGCAAAGGCAGTTTGTTATAAATTGTTCGTAAATGTCAGATAAAAGCGTCGTTCTACTGCAAGCAACTAGAGGTAGATGTGTAATATTTACATTAATATTTTATTTAAATATATATTCAGTTCACATAGTCACCCAGCTCTGTAACTTGTATGAATACTGAAATAAGATGACAATAATTTATAAAAAAAAGATTCTGAAATTCACTGAAAAGGTATCAAAAAATGCAATTCGACATTTTTACAAATATTAGCTGCATTTAGGTTTCCAGTAATAATAAATAATGAGATTTGTTCATGCCTTCCTTTCAGAGCTGTAAGATGGGAATCCAGCCACTGACTCCAGAGACGCGGAGCCTGGCAGTGCCCGGAGGAAGGTGCCCGTCCCTCTGCCATCCCCGGCAGGGCAGCTCCAGAACCGGCCGTGCTGGTGAGCCCCGGGCGGCTGGCTTTGCCAACGAGAGAGGACGAGGGTCCGCTTCTCCATCCTATAAACTCCCCCAGCGACTGCGCCACGCAGACAGTAACAATTTGGAGCTTACCTTTTTGCAGTGGTGTTTTTTATTTGAAAAGATGTAAGGCCCCAGCAAACTACGAGACAAACTGCTCTGTCTCGTTCCCTCCAGCTCTGGTTCGGAGGTAATACAGCAAATTGGGTTTACGTGCGTCTCATCTGTATGGCCTTTCTAGGCGGCACCGAGGTTCAGCGCGACAACTGCTCTGGGACGGCAGAGACATCTAGTGGGAATGAGATTTTTACAGTGGCAGCTCAGCTGAGACGACACCTTTTAAACTACAGCCTGCTCAAAACAGAGCGTGCAAAAATGATGCCCAAGGGCCAAAAGGCTTCTCATCTCTTTACTATCCCTGCAGCCGTGCAGCCCTAGTCCATATTGTGCTTCTGAAGACGCAAAACGAGAGCCAAGTAGCGATTTTCACTTTCCCCTGGGCTTAAATCGTGGCATAACCATTCCCAGCTGACGAGGCGCCCACCTTGACGGTGGGAGCCCGGGTGGAAGTGAAGCGCAGCTCGGCGCTGGTGCTAGCCCTGAGCTCCCTCCTCCCCTCGCCGGGCCCTGCTTCAACTCCTGCTTCCTTCCAGAAAGAGCAGACGCATCGTGTCACATCTCACCCCGGAGCGGCAATTCCAAAGTGACTCAGTGTCTAAGTCTTGCTCCCCAACGTCACATAATCCAGCTCAGCCGCTGCTGCTCTTTTTTTCCTAGGTCTTAGCAAAGGAGGGAGACAAGGAGGGGAGGTAACGCTCAGGAAAAACGAAATCAGGCAGTCCTGCACCAAGTCAAAATCACAAACAGTGAAGATTTTAAATTCTGGAGTAATAATGCTTCTAGCATTGCTTTTTATTACTGCTGCAAGCTGAAGACTCGCCGCAGCCCTGTGTCATATGTGGATTAAGTCATGGGTTCAAGCTGCTCTCTCCTGAAATAGGTTTCTGGAGTCCAAGGATCTCCACTAAAAATAACTTGCTTCTTGTAACCCGACAAATGGAAAACTGTAATCATCAAGAACGTTGGTTTTGGGTTACTGATGGAAAAACGGCCTTCGGGATCATCCAGTCCTGCTCACATCAGAGCGACTGAAGCAGAAGGAGCAGAATTTGATCTCCTGGCTGGCAGCGTTTTCTTAGACACTGTTATTTTAGTCACAAAAATCTTTCTAAAATGTTGTAACAATAATCATAATTTCAAAACTAAACACAGCTCCTTTTCAAGTAATTATCATAATAAAAAATAGTTGTGGAGAGGCTGGATGACTCAAGAAATCCGAAAGGGCTAGTGAACATTTTATCTAAAAGTTATCAAATCAGAATCAGCCTGGTTTGATTTTAATTGGCGGTGGCTGTTCGGCAGGCTAAGTGAAATGAGTTTGCTAATGTAATTTCTAGGGGTAGAGGTCTTTGCTGACTCCCAGAAGTCGGAATGGCTCGAGTTACAGCATTATCTTTTCGCTCCTATGCAACGCTCCTCCGAGCCAGATTTAAGGTAGTTTGGCATTAGGAGGAACTTTGGGTCAGAGTGGATTGTATCAGAGCCCCCGTCGCGTGTGCCGAGTGACAAAGCTGTGCCCCTGCTGCCTCCAGGCTGCACAACACGCCGCGTGCTCCCATGTTTCAGTTGGATAACCAGCAAACGGGCGTTTCTTTCGCTTCCTTTGTCAGGAATCCATTCATTTTCACCAGGAGCATGGAACAAAGTGGAAAATACAACCAAAAAATAAACCATCCATGGGCAAGAGTCCTAAATGCTGAATGTACGAACATCAGAAGACCTCAGAAGCAAAGAAACTAAGAAAGCAGGAGAAGTTTCTGTGTTTCTGTGAAATAACTACTGTCGGAAGGTGTCCCTGTTTTCTGGATCAGGAGAAGCGTGGGCTGAGTCAGCAGTGCATCTTCCCAGGTTAATGGTGATTACTTTGTACATATTGATATGAGTTTCATGTCCGTGTTATGACATAGTTCATTAAATTTGTATCTGGCTGATTAGGTAACACATTCTGTCTCTTCCCCAAGCAAAAAGGCCCCACACGTGGAACGGTGGCATGCACCTGTGTTTGGATACAATCCATCTATAATGTGTCCAAGTCTTGTAAAATAATTTCAAGCAGTAAGTTTGTCAAAATTCTCCTTAGTTGTGTATAGCTGGTTGCAGAGTGAAGTTTATATCTGATGTTGCTGCCTTCTTCCATATTGCATTTCTGATATTCGAATATCTGCCTACCTTTGACAGGAAAATGAATAATTGATCACAGGATGCTATTCAAGTAAAAGCAAAACAGTTTACACAACTTGAATCAAGAGTGCTGCAGCCTAAACATTTACTCTCACAACCCTATGCCTGGCCTTACACAACCTTTACTGTACTCTGCAGGAGCAAACGCGGTGGAACAGCGTTGAATTTCGCTGAAGGCTTAAGCTGTTGGACTGCTGACCCAGCACCCCTTCGACAGGGCTAAGCCTTGCAAAGCACTGAGCCTCCCTGCAAGCCGGTCTTGCAAAATGACCAGTGTTTGGAATAGTCAGCTGAGCCGTAGCCCGCAAGGGATCCACAGTAAGATCAGAACTCACTTGTAAGACCCAACATGCGGCATTGCTAAGTCAGCTCCACGTGAGCTCTCGTCTCCAGGACACGTGCTGGAGCATCGCTGACTTGCTTTGGGCATCTCTAGGAAGCTGCAGGTTTGTAACACCACGGACAGTACGTCGTCTCATTTGTAACAGATGGTATCCAGGTGAAAACTCCATCCTGACAATTCCTGCATCTCCTGACACAAATAACTTCATATAGGGCCTAAACCAGAACCCCCCCCTCTTTTTAAATGAACTGTCTCCATATGGGGCAATAAATAAGTTAACGTATTTCATGAGAACCAGAGAGTTCTGAGTATTTATTTCCTGGTTATTCTGATCATGAATATGCAACTGGAACTAAAGATCAACTTTATAATGATTTGCTCTGTGTTTCAAATTATATTTGGCATATTCGGTACGTATTTCTATTCGATTCAGATTATTGAAATGCTATTTCCATTTTCTTTCCAGATCTTGCTCACAATTCTTCTCTGGCATGGACTTGCTGGACAAATGTAGTTATGGATTGATAAGCAACAGTAAGTACACCCTGTTACTACCACTAAATCTTACTTACTTAAACCAGACTGGTTTGTAGAATTTAATATCCTATAGGGTTGTGAATTACATAAAAAGAACATTTTGCATCCAATAAAAATACCAAAATTATCCAACATCATGCATGAAAAAGAGAAATTTACACCTGTACCTTACATGGAGATCAAATAGTTTTTATTTACTGTGAAACACCCAAGGAGATCACAAGACAGAACAACGACAAATATTTACCATTTGAAAATGCTGAAAGGAAACAAGGGAAGCAATTTGTTTTTCCACTTTTTGTTGCGGACAAGGTAGTCTGGAAACACAGCTAGCCATCTAATGCAGGGCCAAGCAAAACTAATGCTGCTCATAAAGAAAAAACAGAGATGTGTTAGAAGGCAAACTGAATACATTTTCCTTTTACATCAGTGATCTAAAGAAAAAAAAAAGACAACCAAAGCACATTTCCAGAATCATCCTCCATTTTTTTATTTTCATCACAGAGCTGAGAGCGAGGAAGAGTAACACTACCTGAATTTTTTCCCTCTCCCCAGAAAGCTGGTGCGGGTAATTGCCAAGGAGGCATGTCCACAGGTGGAGCGCCCAGCTTAGTCTTCTCCTGATGTAACAGTTTTTAAGTTTTCTCACAGATTTGCTAGATACCTCAGAAGGAACAGTTTTGTATTTTATTCGATTGATCTCTGGCATTTAGGTGGATGATGGACAGATTTTTTTTTTTTTGTAAGTATACTCAGGCTAAATTTGTTGCGTTCAAATAGGACTAATTTTTCATTATTTTAAAATCGCACCTGGGCAAACGGAAGCTTCATAGACTGAAAACAGTCGCCCTGTACAGAAATAGGTGTGCCGTTACTCTTGTTCGACAAAGGTCTGTACCATGACACACAATGGTATTTAAATCATTGCCCATTAAGAGTTCATAGAAAGCTGTCTTTTCCAGATTTCTGAACATTTTAATGTGCTTAGAATTGCTCAAAAAACAATCTTTCTTGAAACCTGCTGAAAACATTACACGTTTGTTTAAAAGGATAACATAACTTTCTCCTTACATCTACTCCCGGATGCTAACGGTAGCGGGGAAATGTTCAAGGAAATGTAAAACATTTCTTTCCGCTCCAGCCCACCAGAAGCAAAGAACCGGGCTCAGGAGCAGGCGGATGAACGCATCAATTTAGAAGGGCCCCTCAGCAAGGAGACTGCCCACAGATGTTTGGGATTCAAAAGCTGCTCCCGCAGCACGGAACGGAAGGAAGAAGAGATAACAGCGATAGCATTTTCCCCGAATCCTCCTCCAGCTGCAGAAGATGTAATGGCTCAGGGCGGTCTCGCTTGTACTCCTACTGTCTGAGCGCTGGTAAATCAGAACTTTCTTTGACAGTCTTATTTTTTCATTTATCTTTAAACTGCTACACGGTTATATTTTTTTTTTTTTGATTGGGAGGTATAAAATTATGTCTCCTTGGGCTGTCAGGGTTTTTTTGCACCCCACAGGAATTCAGTACAAAAAAAGAAAATTACACTGCTCTGATAGCCTTCCCTTCTACGGCGGGTAGCTCAGCGATACGTCACCCAGCAATGTGTTCGGGGAGAAAAACAGAGGATAGAACATTCTTCTTTATTCAGGTGAAATACCTCTTCTCTGTACAACTCATACTGAGTATTAAAATCCCCTCCAAAGAGAAAAATCAAACAATTTCATGGCAGGATTTCTTAGCATTCGTGGAGAACTGGTACGTGGTGGTCACCACAGTTCGCTCAGGCCACCGGACTGCCCATCAGCCTTTCCTGCCGAAGAGCAACCAGCCTCTGAAACCACTTCTCTTCTGCTTCCGCCTTCTCGATGAACAGCTGAGGGACAAGGGGGAGAGGAAGAAAAGTAGGCACAACGCATTAACTTTCTCTTTATTTGTCATAATCCATTGAAATACAACTATTTCAGTGCCCAAAGAAAAAGCCCAGCTGCGTAGGGCTGTTAAAATCCAAAGGTGATGTAAATACATGCGTAAAGGTAGACACTTTTCATAATCGGAAAGCCAAGACATTCCAACTTCAGTCCCCTCCTGAAACAGCAAGTTTGTCGTATTGTACAGGGCTTGATCTTTGTTAGCTATGTTCGTTATATAGAACTCGCATTAGTTGATTTACTGCAAGTCATTTTTAACTTGCTAATTCTTAAAAAAAACCTACTGTAAGTACTCCTATTTCCAATTACAAGAGCTCACAAAGGAACCTGACTAAGTTTAGCCACAATGTTGAAAATGATCTTAAGTTTGTCAGGCATTTAAAGCTTTACGATGTGGCAAGGTGGGCGAGTGCTGAATCTTCCACCAAGCTTCCAACTACATAAACCAAAAACAATTTTTCTCGCATTTTGATGGATGTGAACAGGATCTTAAATTCCCCCGCATTAAATCAGCGTGCTACTTTTGTTATAAAGTTTGTTCGTAACTCTAAAACTACATCACTAGTGAACAACTTCTTTTGCAATTATCCTCTGCTGGATGATGCAAGGAGTGTAATGAGCGGCCCCTTCGTTAACGGTCTCCAGACCGTTTGATGAGCAGGGCAGCCAAATGGAGGTCAGGTCACACGAACCTGCTCTCCCGCAGCCGGCTGTCTGGTTCTACAGAGAACGTAAATATCGGCACACTTACATTGGGATGCGCTAAAGAATTATCATCTTGGTATTTGATGGCAGTAGGAATATTGGCAGGCGGTGGTTCTTTTTCAGGAGCAGATGTATCCACAGTTGCTGCTCCGACAGTTACCGGTTCGTACTGTAGCTCAGTGGGCTCTATCGACTAAGAAGAAAGAAACGCATCTCAGTGTTTCACCCTCAAACTCCCAAACGTGGCAGGACCTTCACCGCGCATTCGGCTTTCTTCCCACTGCAGCATGTGCCCACGAAAGGATCCTCATGCAAATACTTCTCAGCGTGCTTAGCAGAACACAGTGGATATGGACCAAGGTTCAGACTAAACCATGAAATGAAAAAAAAGGTATTGCCAAAGGCAACGAGAGGGCCCGCAAAACAGCAGCATTAGGGTTTTTGATCACTTTCTGAAGAAGCTGCGTGAACTTCTCCTACGCTCCTAATAAAGCAAGAGAATGCATGTTCTGGGGGAAACAAGCAGTGATAATTCAAAACACCTCACTGTCGGATGGAAAAACTGAACAAGCCTTTGCTTGCCTACTTCCAAAGACCAAAGCGTCCCAGTTCCTGAGAAGACTTGGCAGCCAAAACACAGGTTACGTTCTGAAACCTGGGTGTCTCACGTTAGGTGTTTGGAAAGCTGTCTGAAGACAATGCCATTTTGTTTCAGGGAGTAACTATGGTCTTAAAGTCTGGCTTCAGTTAAGCAGAATTAAAAATACTGATCTTTACCTTTAATTACAATGTAAATTTCTAATTCCTTTTGGATTTTAACTCTTCTGCTTTTCCTAAAAAAAAATTCTTCATGGTTTTATACGATTTTAAAAGAATTTTTAAAAATCAGAGTTGCTCAGCATAGGTAGAATATACTGTCAAAACAGCTGATTTGATTGAAATTCTTACACGTTTAGATGTGTTCTTCTTTGAACACCACCCCAAGAACACAGGGGAGTCATTGGTGGGATTTAGGATTGTCAACACTGATGCTCTTTCATCAGCGGAAACTGTACTAATAGCGCAGCTTCCACCTGCCTTTGAAAGGATTATGCACCAAGAAAGGACATTGAAAACTTACCTTTTTGACTTCTTTACTTGATCTGAAGGTCTGTGGAACAAAGGAGTCACTTTCAATAGCTTCAATTTCTTTTACTCGTTTCACTTGCTCTACTAGGGTGGCTTGGTCTACAAAGAGAAGGTGTAATGTCAGGATACATTAGTGTAAGCCTACGACAAATGCCGTGTCTAAGCAATGCCTTGAATATATTTTACAACAGTACATACCGGAAAGAAAAACTTGTAATGCAGCCCAAAATACTCTGTTACAAAGAAAAACTCTTCCCTTCAGTAAAAATAGCAACAGTGAGTTGGCTGTCACTGTTCAACGTATGCTATCCTTCAAGATGCTAACCTAAGAATTTGCTAGAGGTGTCCTTGCGGGATAACTGCTAGATTTATGGCAGGAGGATTTCCTGAAGAAGACCTGGGGACAGTGCAGCCTATTCAGCAGAGTACCATCTGTACGTAGCAGCAAAACTCCTTCTGCCTGTACGGAGGAGCATTTGGCTTCTGCTGCGGGTGTCCTCAGAGATGTGCCATCATCTGTGTTCTCAGGGCAAGCTATGGGATTAATCTGGCATTAAAAGTTACATCGTTAGGTAAATTTGACCAAAAACCAAAATCTTAGCATTTGGTAATAAAATATTCCTACCATACCCACTAAATATTGTGTGCTCATACGATTCGCAGGTGACAAAATTGCCGCTGTTTAATCAAATGAGCTAAATTGCTTCTTCACCGTCCTGTGAGGTCTTGCAGTGCACAGATATCGCACAAGATATCTTTGACTCCCAGGCTGAGAGTTTATTTATTTTGACACAGCAAAGGCAGCTGACGTTAGGGTGAAAGGGGCAGCTCCTGCCAACCCTGGCTGCTAAGCACGTAGCTGTTGGGTAGGCTTTGCCCGTCCTTTCACTGCTCAGCCAGACCATCTCCTGGATAGATCACACTGGTCGGAAGTGAAGAGCATTCATAATGCAAGATACACTTCTTTTTAAAAATCAAACTACTGATGGACAACAGTGAAGCTCCGCATTACAGCTGCGTTGACCCAGGTTGCCAAAGGGACGGTCTGACTTCGCTCTCTGCCGTGCCTCTTGCGCGGTCGGGCGTTACTCCTTCGCCGAAAGCTACGGGACGAAACCAGCTCACTCTCAAGGTGCAAGTTCCCACTCCTGCCACGGTCCAACAAAACAGGACGTCGTCTCAGAAACTCGGGCTTCGCACGTGGCGGCAGCAGCACCATGCACGGGCGGGTTGGTACAAACGCACATTTCTGTTCAAAAGGTTTTGTACTGGGGGGCTTGATGCCAGAGCTGGTCTATCCGCTCTGGCCGGAGCGCGGGGGCCGGCCGGCTGCTAACGCTACCGGCAGAAACTCGGTTTTCCTTGAAAGCTTGAAAGAAAGTGCCATCATGCCTGGCCATGCCCTGGCAGGTCGCTTCTGCGGGGCCGAGGGAGCTGCTCCCAAGGAGGGGAGCTCAGGAGTCACAGAACCGCGGGCTCGAGCGACAAAGTAAAAAGGAGATCGCCAGAAAGATGAGGAAAAAGCCACTTAGCGTAGCCATGAAGTTTGAGCAAAAATTTCACAAATACACAAGAATAATTTAAACACTATATAAACCACAAATTTAAATAAAAAACCAGTTGTAATTATATATTTGTAGTATATACATATGTATGTATAAAAGGTTAAATTTCTTGTTCTAAAGACACCACAGTATATCTAAAATCAGGAAAAGTGCCTGCAGACCAAAAGAGCTTGCAGAATTATTCAGAAATTCGGATGTGCCAAATTCTTTCTCCGTATACAAAATTCTAAATCCAAATTCACGTGGATATACACGCGCACTGCAAAATACTTTCTCTTTTGCACAAGAAAAAAAGATATGTAACTTACATCCCTCTGCAATGACTAACCGCTGAAAACTCATTTCAGATCTTAATGACAAGCGGAGCTTCAGATGAGCAAATAAACTAACAGCAGCTCAGAAGCGCTCCTGGAACGGACATGCTAAATTAACGACCTCATTTTCTACCGACAGGTCGCACGGCAGAACTGCTGGGTTTTCAGTGCTGTGTGCTCCGGCTGGCTGACCGCGGTGCGTCTGACACAGAAGCATGTGCTCCGCTGTCCCTTTCGTTTGCTGCTTCTTCAGACCCACAGCCCAGTTCACCTTCCTCGCCCGCTTCTGTATCTCACTGCAGCGCCAGGCAAGTCTTGAATTCGTTCTGCTAACAGCATGCTTTCGTTTAAACTTTTAACCAGCTGATTTTCCCCTTACTTCTGAGTACCGCTGGCTGTACGCGGGGTACGCTCTGCGCCAGGGAGCCACCGCCGGCTGTCGCTGGGAGCAGCGCTCATGAACCAGGGAAGCCTGACCAAAGATAGGAAGAGACGTCACTTTTGAGCGGCAAACAAGAACCCGCCCTGTTGCTTAAAAGTTATTTGGGGATATTGTTTAGTCTCTATGGATACGATGAACAGAAAAATTGGGAAGGGTTTTGGGGAAGCCTCAGTATGGTTTTGGCTTTGGCAAGGCTTAGGATGGAGCTGTGCTGCAGCCAGGTCTGTAAGGACGGCTTTCAGCCTGACTCCTTTGAATTCACAGGGAAAATCACTTGCTTACATTTAAGCTTGCGTTTAAAAGTTCTGTTGCCTCGCTGCTAAAGTCTTCTTTTTTAAAAAAGGCTTCCTAAGGATCCCATAGGAAGTACACCAACAAATATACTAATGCCCTGCTAGAGCGAGGAAACCGGAACCATCGAGCTCTCGGGTACGTCTGGTCTGCGGGTAAATAAAGCAACAGTAAGCGTACCTGGCAGTCACGGCGTTAGAGCCAGGTACCAGAGAAAGGCAGGTGAGCGCAGATCTCAAAGCGTTTCTCATTTCACGAAGCCTAGGGTCAGTTCCCAGCCTGTCACAGCACCGTGCATGAATCTGACACAAGCCGATGGGAATGACAAAGTACGAAGGGGGCAAAAATCACTAGATGTTTAGAATTACATCAGTGACATTAACTTGGGGAAAATGGACTGGAGGAAGCATAGCCCATTAGCGTATGATTTTTTTGACAAACACATTATTGGTAGATAAAATGACTTCCATATGTTGTTTGTCAGATGTCAGTAGAAAGGATATGTATTTCATAGTAAAATCAAAAATAATGGAGTCAGAAAGCTAAGAGGCTACAGACAAAAAAAAAAAATCAATACTAACTCATTGCCCAGCAAGTCTTTCTACCATGTTAGAGTGAAAAAAACACACCAAACCTTGTATTAGGGCTTACTGAGGCCGCTTTCTATGAGGAGGCAATTCTGGCAGCAGTCACGGTCACCACCGCTGTCACCGGGGTGCTGCCCCCCGGCCCGGGCTGACAAACAGCGCTGTGCATGCCCCTCGGCGTCAAACCGGTTCTGGTAGGAGAACATTCAGCGAACACCGTTTTATTAAAAATCTTCGGATTTTTGCCCCAGTGAGCCCAGCGACAGAGGATTTAACTGGGAACGCTGTCCTTCCAAGAGGATTCAATGTCTTACACCTTCCATCAAAACCAGATCTGCAGACACGGACACACACATCTTGGAGCTGCTGTTTTCAGACAGAATTAGTCCCTGTTAGCAACACTTTGAAATGCCACTTTAGAAATAAAACACACACCTCTGCCAGATTAATCCTTGAAATGCCACCTAAATTTCACACACACAATAATCAGAAACACCAGAGAATCGGACAACAGAAAAAGTAACTTGCCTGCAAGCCCAGCATAAAATATTTCCATCTCTTTGCTTATTTTTAAAGACAAAGATGAATACCGTTAAGAATTGAACAAAGATTGAAACAGCAGCATTAAATGACGGATAATATCTTGTGAATGACCCATTAAATGAAAACGTACTTTAAGTATTTCTTGTATAATCTTTAGGTGTAGATTTGTCAAGCTTACTGGATTCATGGCTAACCTACAGTCCTGACCGTCAAAACGAACCCACGCCTCTACCTAAAGAGTTTTCTTTCAAGCAGGGCTAACTTAAGAATCAAAGCAATGACACAATAAGCCTAAAATACTCCTCAGAACACATGTTTCTTCATATTTTACTAATTATATTTAAAGGGATATAGCTGGTTAATTTAATCAATGCATTTAAAATACATTTTAAGTAATACGCTTTGAGACACGTGCACAAAACGTTGCTGTTTTTTCTGCTTTTTGTTCATGAGTTGAGGATTAGAAGAAGAAAACACAAATAGATACCAGACTAAATAAACGAGCTAAAGAGGAAAATATTTTCCCCTCCATCCCATTTTACTTAGGGTTAGCTTAGGTGACACTGTATCATTTTTAAACACGTGCATACGTACAACTGCCTGGATGGAGGAACAACTGCTCACAGAGCTGCAGGCTTTTCCAACATAACTGTGGCTTTTCACGTGCACAGTGCTTTTTAATTGCATCCTATTTTTGCTTAAGCCATGCAAACTGACATATTCAAAGAAAAATGAAGGTTCCATCTAGACAATTTGCCAGCGGAAGTGACAAAACTCGACGTGGCTTTGAGACCTACTGTCTTCTACAGAGCGTTGCACCAAACTATTTATATTAAACCAAATGAAAGCACTAGGAGGAGGAGGAGGGAGAATCCAGCAGGATGGGCGAGATTCACTTCATTTGCATCACCTCTAGACTCTGCAGAACTTGGAGGGCTCTTTTTTAGGGCTTTTTTTCCCCTCCTCAAATCTCTCCTCTGCACAGGAGACAATAAAACCCCTGCAAAACCCACCAAAACCCACTGCAAAACCACCGCTTCCCTCCAACAGCTTGAAGTCAGGATCATGGCACGGTGGTGTTGGGCGGATGGTTGGACTTCATGATCTTAGAGGTCTTCTCCAACCTATGATTCTACGAAAACTGCGCGATGTCTCCGCTGTTTCCAGATCCCCACAGCCGTGTCAAAGCGCCGTTCCCACACTTGGCCACACTATATCCTTGCTCCCGAGACATCCAAAGCCAGAACTTTTTCCAGCCAAAGCTGGAGAAACAATAAAACACGCTCCAAAACGAGCAACTGTGCCCGGGGAAAGTTTTCATTGCTAATTTCCATTCTTCAGAATTAACTGTAAATACTCTAGTACCACAATTATAATGTATTCAAATAGCGTGTTGTAAGTACGCTAGTACTTACTAGAGAGCGTACTAGAGACACTAGTAGAATACTTACAATTTGCTATTTTTATACATTATAATTATAACCCGGCTTTCACAGTATTTTAAAACAAGTCTGGACACTAATAGCTTTTTCTCTAAAAAGAATGGAGACACGGGGTATAAAATCAAGCTGAAGACAAGGCAGTAAGCTTTCGCAACGGAGTTCTGAATTTAAGAACGTTTAATTTAGGCAATTCAAGCACACCTGGATTTTGGCTGCAGGCAGGTTACCTGCACCGCTGCGCTCCTCACACGGGTGCCCGTTCCTACGGTCGCTCCCGTTTTGAGGCATTTCGGGGGATTTTTTGACAACATTCAAGGAAAAAGCCAAAATTGGCTGATAGAGTGGTAGGAAACGGCCCCCAGACCCTTGAAGTTGCTGGGTGTTTCCCTTCTCGGGAGCAGGGGGACCGGCGGAGGGGCTGACGGGGCTGGGGACCAGGGCGGGCTGGCCGTCTGCCGGCTGCCCCCCGCCGCACGCCGGCAGCCCCCCCGGGAGAGCCAGCGCGGGGCACGCCGCGTTTGTCACTGCGGCTAATACCCGAGATACGCCGCTCTTTTTTTTTTCTCTGCACACAAAAGCAAGATATGTAATTCAATGCTCAATTTACCCTTGTCTCGTAGGAGATTTTTCCCCGCTAATTGATAGAAATTAAGCCATTAATCAAGCCACTAGCCATCATTCAAACCAGGGAAGATGAATACAAACTTTCATCATAACCACCTTCCCCATTTTAGTGTTCATTAGCATTAATTTTTAATGCAATTATGCTATTCTTTTACGCTGAGCTCATAAATTACTGCTCTTTTGTTGCTCGCTGGCCTTGTAAAATCCAAGGTAATGCTTTGTGCTCTGATCTTAAAGGCAATTACTGGGTTCTTCTATCTTTTATATATCTCTATCCCAAATAACCTCTATATTGTATGTACAAACTAACGAGTGTATATATTACATATACATATGATATCTAACAATTTGTCTGTGATAAACCTATACACGTATCTATTAAACACATTCAGATAAATAAAAGTATTTCTGCATCTAGCTGCGCCCCACGATATGCAGGGATCCGACGGTCCCGAAACAACAGAGCCAAAGCCCTCCCCCAGTAACATGTCACCGTGCGCCGGGTGTCCAGAACAGCCTGGTGCCTGGCAGGCTGCAGCGGAGGCAGGAGGAGCAGCCGGACGCGGGCTGCGGGTGCGGCGGGCTGCGAGGCGTGCAGGACAGCCGGGCTGGAACGCGGCACGCCTGCAGGGTTTCGCTTGGACCTTGGCTTTGTTTTCCTGCAAAAAGCGGTTCCTGCAAAAAGCGGTGGGCGATAGCAAGTGCCCAGGGGTTTATTTTAAATTTTGCATGTTGCAGCGGGTGGCATCATCCGCAGAGTCTTTCCGTGGCACGGTGTTTACTGCACGTACGCCCACAGCTGCAGAGCAGCCCGCGCTGACACACGGTGCCGCTGTGATGCTCGGCCTCGGGAGCAGCAGCTCCCACACTCTTATTCCAGTCCATATATCGATTCTCAGCAACACATCAGGGGAAATGCACAGGGGCTAAACCACCTCTGGTTGCCCTCAAACACTGAATACCATTTAAGTGGCTAAAGGAAAAATGAAACATGGATTAGCAAATTGTTGTTTGTTTGTTTTTAATTATTTTTCCGGTTCTTTCCTGGGCCAGGCCTTGAGCTGGTACATGAAATAACGCCGTTCTCACCAGCTAAACATCTCTCTAGCACCAATAAAATGTGATACATGTACTTAAAATCCCATTTCATCTAGGCCTTAGCCAGCATAAGCAAGACAATTCTCAGCTAAGTCTCATACTTATCCCCCAGATTCACTCCGGTCTCTCGGATAAACACCCATTGGACATGTGGTAAGCACACAGGCAATGCTGGCACGGCCACCGAGATCAACAAAAGCCCATTTTTAAACAGAAGATAAAAGACTCCGCACCAGGGATTGTGGTTTAAGCAAATGGATACAACTTCTGTTAAATTTAACCAAAGGAAGAGCCTCCCCGAGCTTCACAGGCTCCTGAATCCATCCCGGCTTTTCGGTGATGGCAGACACGGGCTCCACACTGAGATGCTCCAACTTACTTTGTCCAAAGCCCTGAACAGTCCGGGGCTGGCTCATAGAATCATTAAGGTTGGAAAAGACCTCTAAGATCATCAAGTCCAATCATCAACCCAACACCCCCATGCCTGCTAAACCATGTCCTGAAGTGCTGCATCCACGTTTTTTGAACCCCTCCAGGGATGGTGACACCACCACTGCCCTGGGCAGCCTGGTCCAACGCCCAACCACTCTTTCAGTAAAGAAATTTTTCCCAATATCCAATCTGAACCTCCCCTGATGCAGCTTGAGGCCATCGCCTCTCGTGCTGTCGCTGGTTACTGGGGAGCAGAGACCAACCCCTCCTCACTCCACCCTCCTGTCAGGGAGCTGCAGAGAGTGAGAAGGTCCCCCCCAGCCTCCTCCAGACTACACAGCCCCAGCTCCCTCAGCCGCTCCTCGTCAGACTTGTTCTCCAGACCCCTCCCCAGCCTCATTGCCCTGTTCTGGACACGCTGCCCAAAACAGCGCGGGCAGCAAAACACACCTAATCCAGTAAAACCCTCAGCACAATGCTCCTTCCACGCATCTGCCCCTTGGAGGCAGGCAGCGCAGAGCTACGGGTGTGAACACGGCTGCGGAGCTCAGAACACCGCAAAGCCTGAAAGAGTGTTACAGAATCCCAGAATCCCAGCATGGCAGGGGTTGGCAGGGCCCTCTGTGGGTCACCCAGCCCAACCCCCTGCCGAAGCAGGGTCACCCAGAGCAGGCTGCACAGCACCGCGTCCAGGCGGGGCTGGAATATCTCCAGAGAAGGAGACTCCACAGCCTCCCTGGGCAGCCTGGGCCAGGGCTCCGTCACCCTCAGAGGGAAGAAGTTCTTCCTCGTGTTCAGCTGGAACTTCCTCTGCTTCAGTTTGTGCCCATTGCCCCTTGTGCTGTCGCTGGGCACCACTGGAAAGAGTCTGGCCCTGTCCTCCTGACACCCACCCTGCAGATATTTATGGGCATTTCTAAGGTCCCCTCCCAGCCTTCTCTTCTACAGGCTGAACAAGCCCAGCTCCCTCAGCCTCTCCTCGCAGGAGAGATGCTCCAGTCCCCTCATCATCCTCGCAGCCCTCCGCTGGACTCTGCCTGGTTCTGTTTTTTCCTTAATTCCAAAATGCAATTTCTTGGTGTAGCGCAGAGATGCGGTTTTGGTGTGAGCATGCGTGAACGTGGCCAGGCGTCTGTCTGCACACACGAACGCGCTTCCGTCCAGACGCGGCTCAGAGCAGGGCCACGGAGATCAGGCACGGGCACAAACCTCTCTGCTAACGAGTCCATCGCTAATGAGACACCAAAATTGAAAAAAAAAAGAGCAGGAAGGGATTTCACACTGGCTTAGCTAACTGGGGCTAACTGGGGCGGGCTGGAGCCAAATCAAAGACTGAAAAAAGGGAAGGGAAAAAAACCCCACCAAACCACCTTTCTCATGGTTGTTACCGGAGAAAATCATTACAATAAATCCCTGCTCTGTGGAATACGTGTAGAGGAGTCACTTTCCCCCCTCTCTCAGCACAGGGAGCCCCTGCAGGCCCCTTTCCCGACGGAAAACGGCCTCGGCGCCGATGGAGCCAGGGCGAAGCCTCCCTCCAGCCTTCTGTTGCTGTTGGCACCGGCGCTTCAAGCCAGGCTCAGCCCAGGAAAACCCAAAACCTAAGTGGCCAACTGCACTGCTCAATTTTTTGCTTGGCTTTTAATGAGGATAAATCATCATTAATACGAATTAATCCGGGAAGCCTGGACGCTGGCCACCTCCCCAGCTCCTGCAGCTCCAGCTCCGGACCAAGCGTCAGAGCTGCGGACCAGGCTCCGGCGCTGCTCTGCCCAGGGCTCATTGCGGCTGCGCCCTCTCACACGTCAAAACCAGCGCTCGATTCATCCTCCCCTTGTAAAATTTGTTTTCCCCGTATATTAAATATATTTTTGTTTGAATCAAGAAAGAAACCGATGATTTGGAGACAAGCACAACGTGGCATTTCATTGCCTGCAGGAGCCTGTGCATGATCTGTTTCTACGGTCGAAATGTGGATCTGGGAATTCTGCCACGTTAAATCCTCGGAACACGGGCCCGGGACAGGGGTAATACCTTAATGCTTCAGTGTGAAGGAAAGAAAACATAACTCAATTAAAATACCCACTTTGGGGATTTTTCTGACACTCTATATACTTGGGAAAGCTGCCACCTACCCTGACCTTTCCGTTATAATTATGTATGTCATTTTAAATATCGTTAATTTAGCCTGTGCTTCACTCCTACGTGTTTACCGAATGTCTGGGTTTTTTCTTTGACATTAATAACCTATCTTTTTCCAGCAAAGAAAAATACTTACATGAGATGAATGACATAACTTTCTTGCAACTACTTTGGAGGACAGCAATCCAGACTTAAAATTAATAACTGGGCAAATATTTAGATGCTCGGTGCTCTGAGCGTTCGTATTTCTCTTAAATGCAGTGCGAAGGCTTACACGTGAACTTGGAGGAAATGCAGGTTGCTGTGGGACTGCAGTCCAAATCAAAAAGATAAGGCTCGTCTGACTGCAAATAATTAATTCATTTAAAGTCCACAGACCCATTTCTTATGTAAATTGAACAATGTATTCAACGACTCCTCTAAGCAGACATTTTAACATAAAATCAGACTGCAGTTTGAGTATCTTCACTGATGTGTTTGACTGTTCCTGCTTTTTAACTCTCTTATTTCCTCACGGTTAATTCTGAAGCGTGCGCCTTAGACCTAAATGGCTAAAACAGCGAAGGGATCCGAAACGGCACACGGCTCGTGCGAAGCATCCCCTTCACAGCCCGTAACATCCCGCAATTTTCCACCAAGCCTGGCCAGGGTGGGGAGACAGCACCCGCAGCGAGCGCGGGACCGGAATCACTCGGATCCGCGTCCATCGCGCCGCACCGGCACGGGACGAGGGAAAGCAGCGGCTGGTACACCGACGGTCAGCCCTTCGGAACAGTTCAGCGTATAATCAGATTACACAGTACGGACATATTTAAGCTAAAATAATTGCTAATTTTTTTTTAGTGGAGCGCTGAGCAGGTCGAATGCTCGTTCACAAGTGCCAGGCTGAGCCTCGCCGCCCGCAGACACTCAGCGTCTCCGAAAGCCCTCGCCTGCCGACCGACCTTTCCGTATTCCAGCAGCCTCCACAGATGGGCCTGGGGACCGCGATCCCTCCTGCCCACCTCACCAGATACTTCCAGCATCTGGGAGCTGGGCGATCACACCCTGATCACCGAACACGGTGGCACAGAGCGATCAGAGCCTGTACCCGGGGCGAGCTGGGGCAGCAGCAGCTACACCGCAGCCGCTGCAGCTCAGAGGAGAAAGAGCGCACCAAGGTGAAGATCAGGCGTTCCAGGTTCTGCCTGGTGTAAAGACGTCTCACACGGAGAGGAAACCCTCCCCCAAAATCCACTCAGCATTTAAAAGCCTGTCTACCTTTAACTCTGAAATAGCTTTGCTTTAGATTTGCACAACTTACACCACAGAAAGGCATCTATACTATTTAATAATTTTCCAGCTGCTATATCGATGTCTTTATTTCTTTTATCTGCTTCTAACGCACCGAGAGCTCCGCTCCAGCATTCAGGTTCTCGGTTTGCATTGCGGACGCAGCCAGCACAGCCAGCAGCTCCAGAAACTGCCAGGACTGCCAGCAGCCAAAACGCAGCGTCTCCAGCTACAAAATAAACCACTGCCGGTGCTATAGTTATTTTTAGGTATTATTTTCTAGATATATTTATATTTTGTGGCCACTTCAAAGTTCTTCACCTATGTTTCAGTAATTGCTTGACAAAGAGTTTTAAACTAAAAATTTAAAGATGAGAAGCTACTGGAGAGAGTCCAGCGGAGGGCTACGAGGATGATGAGGGGACGGGAGCATCTCTCCTATGAGGAGAGGCTGAGGGAGCTGGGCTTGTTCAGCCTGGAGAAGAGAAGGCTGAGAGGGGACCTTAGAAATGCCTCTAAATATCTGCAGGGTGGGTGTCAGGAGGAGGGGGCCAGACTCTTTCCAGTGGTGCCCAGCAACAGGACAAGGGGCAACGGGCACAAACTGAAGCAGAGGAAGCTCCAGCTGAACAGGAGGAAGAACTTCTTCCCTCTGAGGGTGATGGAGCCCTGGCCCAGGCTGCCCAGGGAGGTTGTGGAGTCTCCTTCTCTGGAGATATTCCAGACTCGCCTGGACGCGGTGCTGTGCAGCCTGCTCTGGGTGACCCTGCTTGGGCAGGGGGATGGGCTGGGTGACCCACAGAGGTCCCCTCCAACCCCTACCATTCTGTGATTCTGTGATTTGTTTCGAACATAACGGAAGCCCCGCTCCAGCCTTCAGGTTCTCAGTTTGCAGCGCAGACGCGAGCAGCGCAGCCCGCAGCTTTCGGACACCGCGAGCAAGCAGAGCCTCCACCCGCGGACCCGTACGTCCGCCCCGCCGCAGAGCCCACCAGGACCTGATGCGAGGCCGCGCATCACGAGCTCGCCGAGCCTCTGCCATGGCCACCGGCCCCCACGCCTCCAACTCAGCCACCCGAAAGAGGGTCATTTCGTGCCGCTGCGGAAGCCCGGGTCAACTCTAACCACACCAAAACGTTCCGAAAGCGTTTCTGGCGGTGCCGGCGTAATAGTTTCTGACTGAATTGATCGTTCCCTGGCAATGCGCGACTCAGCCTTGCGAATGCATCAACTCTGTAATGAGGAGCTATTAAGTCCATTGATTTTCTGATTTCAATTGATAGCTAACAGGCCAAGGCTACACATCAATATTTGCCTAACTAATACCCAAGAGCTAACAATTTTGATAAATGAAAACCTCAGCAGACCAAACAGTGCAAATTAATGGAAATTTGAAGACCAAACCTCAGAATTTAAGTGAAATATTCAACGAACGGATAAATGCGCCTTGTGTTTATGGAGAATTCTGGGGTTTATAGGGGGGAAATAAGTAAATATGCAGAACCTCCCTGAAGGATGCTCTTTTCTTGGTACCGAAGCCGGGGAATCCTGCAACACGGAACAGCAAACGCAAGACGTCAGCTCCTAAAAACAGACTGTTTCAAAATAAGTAACTGAAAACTGAATACTTTCGAATAATTTGCTAAATCAGACAAAATACCAGCAGACTGCAACGGTACAAACACCCCCCTGCCTGCACACTGCTGTGTATATATATACATATATATATATATAGATACAGTTCTTCTCACCAGCGGAAACCAGCCTCTTCCCAATTCCCCACCCTCCAGCTTTCTTCTGGTTTGAGGGCTTGGCTTATTTTTAAAATAAAGTTGGAGCATCAAAAAAGAAGCAGTAAAAATATACTTACAGCTTCTTCCTAAGCAGGATAAATTTTCTTTTTTTCCTCTTTTCCTCTCCTTCTAATAGGCAAAGGGAACGCCTAAGGTAGAGGTACCGCCCGCGGTGTCTGCCCGTCCCGCCGCCCGCTTCCAGAGCAGCTCGTCGCCTCGGAGCAAACGGGAAGGCTTCTCTCTCCCTCCCGTTTCCTTCGGACAAAATAAACCCATTGGCCGCTGCCCACAACCCGCATTTTCTAGACCTCTGACCGCTCTCCTCGTGCTCCGTCTTTGCTGCCTGGGATTATTAAAGGGGCTTCCGAGAGGGCCGAACATCAGATCTTTTTACTTTCCAAGACGAGCCCTCTCGTCCCCTCCGCTGCCCGCTCATTTTATCCGCCGCTTTTTATTTTCCCTTTTAGAAGCAGCTTTTCAATGCGCAGCTATAATTTTTTTCCTAAATGATTGAAGTCAGATAACTAATTACGTGATTGCTTTACAATCCCATTACCTTAACTGATGCTTGTCTCGGATTTATCCTTTAGCACAAATAAATGCCATAAAGTCGACAGTAAAATACACAACATTAATGAAGTACAGAAGCCAACTGTTGGTTTTCATCTGTCTTAAATTTTGAAGACAATTTCAAGACATTTAATTTGTAAAAAAAGTCATAAATCGCCCTGTGAGAGACCGTAAGTTTATCTGTATTTTCACTTTTAGAACAGAAGTAGTTAAAAACTGAATATTTGATGGCCTCCTCCAATTGGCCTGTATGAGTGTGCCAATTTTTCATCTAAAAATATGTCTTTGAAAGGATTTGAAACCAAATATTTGTTAACGTGATGCTGATGAAACGCACTGACTTACGGTACATCCCCGGGAAGGGAAAACCACTTTGCCAGCCACGCCGTAGCTCCGAGCCAGCACTGTCCACCGACGGAGGGAGAACCTGCTTGGCGCTTCCCCTGCCTGGATACCTTTACAGACGTAAAACTGTAACGATACCTGCTGTATTTCCTAAAATACGACGACTCAAATACCAACTTCAAAATTGTTTTAATATTTACGCACACCTTGCTGATGCTGGATCTCTCCTTAAAGCATCCCACGTACTCACGTGCTTCATGCCAGGAGAACATTTATCTGACTTTTTCCCTTATAAAAAGTGTACGAAAACAGGCAAAAGCTGCTTTGTATTTTAATGCAGAGAAAAGACAGACACTTCCACGGATGACATCAGGGAAATTGTTATTTTCAGTCTACTTTTCTTTCAGCTGCCTTACAATTTCACCGTAACCACCCGCAGGCGTTGTGCATTGCTTTTCCGCTCCACGGATCATCGGCTACCGCGTGAAAGAAAGACAAATTTTAGATGATTTAGATGCAAACTGAAGGACTAAAAGAAAACATTCCTCTCTGCAGGCGAAGTATGCAGCATTGACGGAGAGCAGCAGCCCTTCCCTCCGCAACGTGCCACTGGCTCAAAGCAAACACCGGCGAGACCGACGCGCAGAGCCGCGTGCACGCTACGCGCCCAAGATCTGCATTTGCTTCTTCTCCTGGCATTGAACTGTGGTCGGGTCAACTCATCACAGAGTCACAGCTTGGTCGGGGTTGGCAGGGCCCTCTGTGGGTCACCCAGCCCAACCCCCTGCCCAAGCAGGGTCACCCAGAGCAGGCTGCACAGCACCGCGTCCAGGCGGGGCTGGAATATCTCCAGAGAAGGAGACTCCACAGCCTCCCTGGGCAGCCTGGGCCAGGGCTCCGTCACCCTCAGAGGGAAGAAGTTCTTCCTCGTGTTCAGACGGAACTTCCTCTGCTTCAGTTTGTGCCCATTGCCCCTTGTCCTGTCGCTGGGCACCACTGAACAGAGTCTGGCCCCGTCCTCCCTGCAGATATTTATAGGCATTGATAAGGACCCCTTAGCCTTCTCTTCTACAGGCTGAACAAGCCCAGCTCCCTCAGCCTCTCCTCGTAGGAGAGATGCTCCAGTCCCCTCCTCATCCTCGTAGCCCTCCACCGGACTCTCTTCCACAGCTCCTCATCTTTCTTGAACTGGGGAGCCCAGAACTGGACACAGCACTGCAGATGGGGCCTCCCCAGGGCAGAGTGGAGGGGAGGAGAACCTCCCTCGACCTGCTGCCCACACTCCTCTTAATGCACCCCAGGACCCATCAGCCGCCGCGCTTTCTCTGAAGGGGCCACGGTGTGACGTGAAATCCTGTCATCTCAGGAACTGGGAGTTTAAAGAACAGCTGGCTGAACCTCAGCATCACGCACTTCGAAGCTGCACCGTGTTTTTAAGCTGCCTGCACCCGCGGTTTCACCCCCAGAAGCCCCATTTTCAGACGCGGTGACCCCGGCTCCCCTAGACCTCAGAAACCCCGTCCCCGCAGGTCGACATGCCTGTGCACCAACGGCGGCAAGAAATCCGGGAAACACGCTCCCAGCCCCACCATGACCGTGCGACACTGGCGAACACTAAAATATACCACATTTACCATTAAAAAAACCACGGTTTCTTGCCATTTTCTTTGCCATTTCTGTAACCACCGAGGATAAACGCTTTAAATTGAGACAGAGATTTGCAAGTTGGACATCTTGCTGATGGTCAGAGCACTCCATGTTAATTTAAATCAATCTAAGGAAAGGAAATAATACTTTTTTTTTAACGTTTTCCTCTAGAACTTTGCTCTGCAGAGTGCAAACGTGAAAAACAGATCTGGAAGAGCCTGCCTGAATCACAGCATGCCTTTGGGAAGCATTCACCGTCAAAGGCTGTTTCACAGAATCACAGAATGGCAGGGGTTGGAAGGGACCTCTGTGGGTCATCTAGTCCAACCCTCCCACAACCCTATTTTCTGCTCATGAAACTTCCATTCCTGTTCACATTTTTCACGTAAACCCAGGCACCAAGTGGGCAGAAGGCATCCAGGACATTTCGAGGACAGACTGGCCACCTCGCGAAGGAACTCACCGCAGCACCTAATGTTTCCTAGCGGGAGATGCCGGGGACTGCTCCTGAGCATGAGCCCTGTATCACCGCTCTCCTCATTTTTCCACCACCTCAGCTGGCAAACGGCACTGAACGGCTCGCGTGGGCTTCCCGACCAGCGGCCGCTCCAGCGGTTGTGTTCACTTTATTCCCTCTACAACTCCATCCTCAGAACCGCACGTTACAGCAGCAACCTGCAGCCGGAAACCCAGTAAACAACATTTGAAAAGCACAACGCAAACGGCAGCCTTAGCAAAGCCCACAAACACCCAGGGGCACGGGGTTTCGCCAGCAAACACGGAATTTTTGCAACACGTCGTATTTTAAGAGCAGTTTTCTCTTCCTCACTTCCTCCCCCCTCCCAAGAAACCCCAGAGCCTGCAAGAATTCGATGCTTGTGATAAACTGGTCAGGTTCCAATGAATGCACACCACCCCTCATAATCTTTGTCTAATTAAATCACTGCAGCGACATTCCTAACGGCTCCAGATTGTGCTTGAGTTGGAACAACCAGGCTTGGTCAGCCCGTCAGCAGGTGGAGATGCCACGTGAAGGGGTGGACGTGGTCCTTGCCCGTCCCGCTGCCCCCGGGGCACAGCTTGGGGAAGCTCATGGACACCCCCGGCCCCACGGACACCCTGCCAGCCCCATGGACACCCGCAGCCCCACGGACACCCCACCAGCCCCATGGACAGCCCCAGCCCCACAGACAACCTGCCAGCCCTACGGACACCTCCAGCCTCACGGACACCCCACCAGCCCCACGGACACCCTGCCAGCCCCACGGACACTCCCAGCCCCACGGACACCCTGCCAGCCCCACGGACACTCCCAGCCCCACGGACACCCTGCCAGCCTCATGGACACTCAGCCAGCCCCACGGACACCCTGCCAGCCCCATGGACACCCCCAGCCCCATAGACACCCTGCCAACCTCATGGACACTCCCAGCCCCACGGACACCCCGCCAGCCCCACGGACACTCAGACAGCCCCATGGACACACCCAGCCCCATGGACACCCCTCACCCCATGGACACCCCCAGCCCCACAGACACTCCTCACCCCATGGACACCCCGCTGGTCCCACAGACACGCCCAGCTCCACGGACACCCCCAGCCCCACAGACACCCCGCCAGCCCCACAGACACCCCCAGCCCCACAGACACCCTGCCAGCCCCACAGACACCCCTGGCCCCACAGACACCCCACCAGCCCCACAGACACCCCTGGCCCCACAGACACCCCACCAGCCCCACAGACACCCCTGGCCCCACGGACACCCCACCAGCCCCACAGACACCCCCAGCCCCACAGACACCCCACCAGCCCCACAGACACCCCTGGCCCCACAGACACCCCACCAGCCCAGCCTACCCACCTCAGCAAGAACTGATTGAAATGCTCTCAAAATGATGTGATAAATCAACCTGTCCCAGTTTTTTTCCTAAACCCCTCCTAATGTTTTTTTTACACTTAATGCTTAAAGTATTTTAAAAAACTCCAGCTGTTGCTTTGTAGGAGTGTGCGGGCTGCCGGCCTGGGGCTGTGTCCTTACCCGGGGTCAGGCTGGGAACTGAAGCAATCCTTCAGACGAACGCCTCTCTCCACGCCTCTGCCCTGCTCCAGCCCTGCCACCAGCCAGCGACCATTGACCAGGAGATGTTTTTACCCCAGACGCTGCTCAACCTTCACCAGCTCGTAGTGCCAAACCGCCCCAAATCTCCTTCTCCCTCCTCCGCATCCCCACTGTGTGCCCCCCGCTCTGCCCCTCCGGCAGAGGCGTTTCTGCCTCCGAAGGACGCCCATCACGCTGCCAGCGCGACGCGGTGCCATCCCACACGGGATTCCGCTTCCCCTGCCCTTAGCTTACCAGCTCACTGACGATGTGAAGCTTTATGGATGCCAGCTTTGGATTGAAATGCTGTCACGCCACATACGTGATGCCCTTCATCTAAAACTCGTGTCTGATTTTACCGGTGGGGCTTGGCTCTGCGCTGTGAAATGCCTGAACTGGAAACTCAGCTCTGCCAGAGAGATCCAGAGGCGATTTCCCTCTTTATTTATTCCCTGTTTAATCCCCCTGGATTTTTTCTCTGCTTCGGGTTACGCATGAGCTCGGAGGAGCGTGACATTAGCAGCACAAAGTTTTTTCTCTAAATCATTTCATTCCGCACAAACTGGAGAACGCTGGTTATTTTCACATGCTTTGACAGCACAGCCGCTGTGCCTCCTGAGGAAACACCTCACAGAAACACCTGGCCCCGTCACCGGGCTGCAAACGGACCGGCGTGCCCAGTGCAGCCACTGGAACCGGGCTCTCCGGAGGGAATTAACATTCCCAGTCCCTCTCACTCCGTGCGCAGAAAGAAACACAAACGGTAACACCACGAGGCCAGCGCTATGAGAACACACGTGAATAAACCTCGCCCTGGCGATGACCAGAAGAACGTGCCGCTTCACTACCTTAATGGTTCCCAACTCAAAATTATTCAAGAAAACACACTTCTTAAGAGCGAGAGCATTTTCTTTTCCTTCCCAGCCAAATTTTGCCGATAAAGCCATGTGCTGCTGTAGACCTTCCGAGCTACTCTTGGGGGAACTTTGCTGGTGCTATGAAAACATAAATATATATATTTTTTTTTAGGTGAAGTGCTCATGAAGACCATGCTGCGTCCAACCAAAGCATTCCGACTCCAAGCTACTGCAGCCACGTGCGCACGCCAAAATGGAGGTGGTGAGAGTCCCCGACTCAGAATCACAGAATCACAGAACATTAGGGGTTGGCAGGGCCCTCTGTGGGTCACCCAGCCCAACCCCCTGCCCAAGCAGGGTCACCCAGAGCAGGCTGCACAGCACCACGTCCAGGCGGGGCTGGAATATCTCCAGAGAAGGAGACTCCACAGCCTCCCTGGGCAGCCTGGGCCAGGGCTCCGTCACCCTCAGAGGGAAGAAGTTCTTCCTCGTGTTCAGACGGAACTTCCTCTGCTTCAGTTTGTGCCCATTGCCCCTTGTCCTGTCGCTGGGCACCACTGAACAGAGTCTGGCCCCGTCCTCCCTGCAGATATTTATAGGCATTGATAAGGACCCCTTAGCCTTCTCTTCTCCAGGCTGAACAAGCCCAGCTCCCTCAGCCTCTCCTCGTAGGAGAGATGCTCCAGTCCCCTCCTCATCCTCGTAGCCCTCCGCTGGACTCTCTTCCACAGCTCCTCATCTTTCTTGAACTGGGGAGCCCAGAACTGGACACAGCACTGCAGATGGGGCCTCCCCAGGGCAGAGCAGAGGGGGAGGAGAACCTCCCTCGACCTGCTGGCCACACTCCTCTTGATGCACCCCAGGATCCCATTGGCCTTCTTGGCAGCCAGGGCACATAAACTGGCTCATGGTCAACCTGTCGGCCACCAGGACACCCAGGTCCCTCTCCACAGAGCTGCTCTCCAGCAGGTCAGCCCCAGCCTGTACTGGTGCATGGGGTTGTTCCTCCCCAGGTGCAGGACCCTGCACTTGCCTTTGTCAAACCTCATCAGGTTCCTCTCTGCCCAACTCTCCAGCCTGCCCAGGTCACGCTGACTGGCAGACTCCTCCAAGGCCGGTCAGTGGAGCGTCCCAGTCCACTCTGCCGCAGGGGAAAATGGTGGAACTGTGGCACGGGTTGGGTTGGGTTGGAAGGGCCCTCCAACGGCCGCCCAGTCCGACCTCAGGCACCGGGGCAGGACCCCCCGCACCGGCGCTCGCGAGGGACGAAATGTGAAGAGGCAGGAGACGACGGGCAGGCACAACGGGGTCAGAAATTTAAGAAACACATTAAAAAGTGATTATTCATTACAGAAGCTTTAATGAAAAGCCTGGAATCGACTACTCGAGTCACCATTATCGGCGGGGGTGTATCGATCCCCCTTCTGATCACCCACCCTGCCGAGGAAGAGTACGGCCAGGGAGAGCGGCCAGTAAAGACGCCACGATTCGCGCTGCGGTTTTATCTTTCACTTCTTTTATTATTATTATTTGGATGCTTTTCCTAATATGCCGCACTATGCCGCTGCAACCGCACAAAACTTCACATTGTCTGTATTATCCTTGATTTGTTCCTGCTTACTTTTAATTATAAAATGCCAATAAACAGATTAAACGCACATGGAAGCAGATCACAGTGCGCGCCAGATGCTGAAGCGTCCCCCCGGGACGGGCAGCGCAGCACCAGGTGTCTGCAACCGACTAATGAAGCACCGCTCGCACCCGGGGGACCCGAAGGGTGGAGCGGCCGGGACCCACACTTTGCTTAAAGCCTGCCATTCTGAGGGCAAGGCTGGAAAGGTCTGAAATGACAATTTTGATGAGGCAGTAAAAAAAAAAAATAACTGACATATCTATACTAAATATATTATCTATACTAAATATATTATGTATACTAAATTTATTATCTATACTAAATTTCTTATCTATACAAAATATCTATACTAAATTAACTATCGCTACTAAATTTATTATCAATACTAAATATATTATCTATACTAAATATATTGTCTATACTAAATATATTGTCTATACAAAATATATTATCCATACTAAACAATTTGGAGACTTAACAGACGGAGTTCAGCTTATTGCCACAACAATGAACCTCAATAAAATTTACTGGACGCAAACCACGACCCAAGGCAATAACCAACGAACTTAGGGGCATCCCAATATATTTCCGTACCACAGAGCAAAGCACTTCAACCTATTGCAGCTACGGGGCCCGGCCTCCTGCAATCAAATCTCTTGGCAGCAGCTCCGACCTGTGTTTCTAAGATCACTTACACCGAGGTACAGCCTTCTAGTTGCTACTAACGGGAGTGCTGAGTAAAATGGATGCTTTCTCGTGGACAAACTGCTGGTTCGACTGCGCGAGAACTCTTGTCCAGCAGGTTGAAGATGAGTGTAAAAAAAAATACAGCGTATATTTTGGGATATGTGCAGAATTTATAATTACGGGATCTTCTCAAAATGGAGTCTTCCAGGCTTTCTTGTACATAGCAACTTTTCTTCTGTGATCCCCCCAACTCCACCCAGGCTCCAAGTCCTCGGCCGCCCCCGGAGCGGCTTTCGCCGAGGCGCCGGGACGGATCCCTCCCGCTCGCTCAGCACGGCGGCGCGGGGGGAAGAGCGGAGCCCGCCTTGCCGCTCCGTCAGTCTGCGGAGGGTTTCTGGTGGGAGATCCCGATCTCGGCGCTAACGGCATCACGCTGGCGCAACACCGCGCAGCACACGTACGCAGAAGGCACGGCAGAGGCAAATTTTCTGATGCTTTCCATGTCTCATTAAACTTACTGAGTAAAACAGCATTTTATTCACGCTATTTAGTAAAAAGGGAGTTATCTGAATTTCCTCTTCTTCTCAGTTTCTATCAATACCACTGGTAGAAGCTGAAATGGTGGAACAAGAGGCTTCCAGATCACAAGCGTAGCTCCAATACCATGCAATGTACGGGGCAGATTCAGGACACGGATCCATACTGGTTTAATGATAAATTTAAGCTGGTTTAATGACAAATATAAGCTCAACATGAGCTGGCAACGTGCGCTGGCAGCCCAGAAAGCCAACCGTGCCCTGGGCTGCATCCAGAGCAGCGAGGCCAGCAGGGCGAGGGAGGGGATTCTGCCCCTTGACTCCGCTCTCGTCAGACCCCACCCGGAGTCCTGCGTCCAGCTCTGGAGCCCCCAACATAGGAAGGACATGGATGTGTTGGAGCGGGGCCAGAGGAGGCCACGGAGATGATCCGAGGGCTGGAGCACCTCTCCTCCAAGGACAGGCTGAGGGAGCTGGGGCTGTTCAGCCTGGAGAAGAGAAGGCTCCGGGGTGACCTTAGAGCAGCTGCCAGTGCCTGGAGGGGCTACAGGAAGGGTGGAGAGGGGCTTTTCACAAAGGGGTGCAGTGATAGGACAAGGGGGAACGGCTCTAAACTAAAAGAGGGCAGATTTAGATCAGATGTGAGGAAGAAATTCTTCCCCATGGGGGTGGTGAGGCCCTGGCCCAGGCTGCCCAGAGAAGCTGTGGCTGCCCCCTCCCTGGCAGGGTTCAAGGCCAGGTTGAATGGAGCTCTGAGCAACCTGGGCTGGTGGAAGATGTCCCTGCTCATGGCAGGGGGTTTGAACCAGATGATCTTCAAGGCCCCTTCCAACCCAAACCATCCTATGATTCTATTCTATGATTCTGTAATGATTCAGCCAAACCAAATCCCAACTCTGAGGTGCTGAAAATCCAGATTCAAATATCACAGCTTGAACCCATCACCTTTCTATAAAACACATTTCCTACATTTTCCATCGATTAGTTCTACCTCTACCCGTTTAATTTCTCTGTGACGCCTTCATGGCAACCCCACAGTGATGCTGCCCTCCGCAGTTCTGTGTTAAATGGCAGAAGATCGCTGGGGAAGCGTTGAGATTCTTCCCTAACTGATCAAAATGACAACTTAAGTATGTGCAAGTTATCTTCTTTTTAAAAAAATTTAAACTAGATTTACATAACTGTTCGATACGAACTACAAAGACAGGAGAAAAGATACTTTAACATCACTTACTGTGTGCACATATACGCTAATTTAATTAAATCCATAAAAAATATTGTTTTAAAAGTCCATTTAGCCTGCAGCGAGGCATTTGATCAGTTGCATGAAGCACAGTTTTCCTGCTCTGATTTAAATCCTATTAATCCACATGTGCCAAAGCCTGCCCTGAAAGGTAAATCACAGCATCACAGGATGGTCGGGGTTGGAAAGGACACCCAGCCCAACCCCCTGCCCAAGCAGGGTCACCCAGAGCAGGCTGCACAGCACCGCGTCCAGGCGGGTCTGGAATATCTCCAGAGAAGGAGACTCCACAGCCTCCCTGGGCAGCCTGGGCCAGGGCTCCGTCACCCTCAGAGGGAAGAAGTTCTTCCTCATGTTCAGCTGGAACTTCCTCTGCTTCAGTTTGTGCCCATTGCCCCTTGTCCTGTCGCTGGGCACCACTGGAAAGAGTCTGGCCCCGTCCTCCTGACCCCCACCCTGCAGATATTTAGAGGCATTGATAAGGACCCCTCAGCCTTCTCTTCTTCAGGCTGAACAAGCCCAGCTCCCTCAGCCTCTCCTCGTAGGAGAGATGCTCCAGTCCCCTCATCATCCTTGTAGTCCTCCGCTGGGCTCTCTCCAGTAGCACCTCACGCACTGGAGACGCGTTCCCTACCAGGATGGCTGCGAGAACGCCTCAGATACAAACCCCATCATCTTCGGAGGGTTTAACCTCCTCGCTAACGCCAGCGGTGCCGCGGTGGCAGCACGCACACCTTGGCGAGCGCTGGGAAGAACGCCTCGGAGATCTGTTCTGTTCCTCCATTTCAGGGTCTGTTCCCTGCCAGGACTACACGCTCCCACGCCGCTCCTGCTCCTGCTCCCTCGTCCCCCCCGGCCCACGTGGGCTTCGCCGCCGAGCCTACGCACAGCGGTGTTTTCCAAGCACGCGCCACGTGACTCATTCATATAAACGGAGCAAATTAAACTGTCTCCACGTATATCCTCTCACATTTGTAGCCCTGATTTCTCTCCTTAACATGCGGCCAAGAGACCGTATTATCTGCCTGCAGAGGTTGACCTTGGGATATTAGATTCTGCCACACCGCTCTCTTGTACTAAACCGCGGGGAAACACTTAATCACCCCTGCCTTTTCAGGAAAAAATCAACTTTAAATTTGCCACGATGAAAAATCAATAAACCAGTAATTGCTTGGCTTATCACTGCGCGGGGGAACAAATTGGGAAGCGAAGCTTAGCGTCCACACGGATTTCAGGGAAACACACAGAGTTTCGGGATCACTAAGCCAGAAAAGGGAAAGGTCTCCCAGCGATAATTAAATCTACTCATGCTGATTTGCTGCCAAATTTATTTCCCCAGAGTACATAAAAATGTCTGACTGCTCACCGGGTAGGCAGCACTAATCAATTCAACCCCAGGAACAGAAAACGCGGATTCCGGGATAAAGGCACCCGGACATCGCCCGCCATCGTGGCGGTTCACCGACGGACGGAGTTCAGAAGAACAACCCCGAAATCTCACGAGAAACGATCCCAAAAGCTCACCGTCACGCAAGCCGACGCATCCGCGTTATCTCAGCTCCCGACGCTGCCCGTCCCAGCAGCTCTGCGGTCGGCGTGCCAAGCCCGGAGCAAGAGTCGAGCTTGACGGTAAAACGCCCTCCAGATTCTGACGTGTTTTTCCAGGCAGCCCCAAAAAACAAGTAAACAAAGCAGAAAAAGCCCTCCGTTGAAAATACGCTTGTAAAAGTAGCGTGGTTTTTATTAATAGACCTAATTTCATGCGGCAAATTAGCATAGCTCCAATGGAAGTGCAAATGCAATCCGACTGAGAAATTCAGCTGAGACGGAGGGAGCCTTTTTCTGCCTTTCTTTGCTTTTTTGTCACCAAAAGAAAAAAAAAATCATTTTTCTGTGTGTCCTTCAAGCGGCTACGGGGACTCTGGTAATTAAAACACTTAAAACGGCACAAGCCCCCCGTCTCTAAACGGGAGCTCGAGTCAGCTGTCTGCAGCTCCTCATTTGTCCCCGATTTGTATTCATGGCGGGGACGCGCTGCACACCGAGCAGCAACGCCGCGGGAGTGGGCACCGCGCTGCCTGGAGGTCGCGGGATTTGATTTCCGAGCAGATTATGTGTAGCATCCAACATCTAATCTCACGCCCGAATCAAGTGACAATAAAAGTAATGTCACGAGACCGTCGCGATCGGGTGGGGGGGGCGAGGAACCCACCTGCGCGGGCTGAGGAGCAGTCGCTGCGGCTGCCCCGTCGGCTTGGCTCACCGCGGCGAGGATGCTCAGCTCCGGAGTAACGGGGGAGGAACCTGCTGCCCGCGCAGGCCGGCGGCTCAGAAACTTCCTCTGGGAGAGATATTTTTAACAACATCACCTGGAGAATATTGGAGAATTCAAATTTTTTTTAAAAACCCCCAAATTTAGAATTTTTAGGGATTTTTTTAAATTACCGTCGAAAATGGTTTACAACAATTTCTTGACGGATCTGTGGATATGTTAGACGAACGCTCTCGTCTGCAGAGGAGCAGGCAGAGTGCGGTTCGTCAGGCCACGACGGCCAAAACACAGGGCAGCTTCCGCAACCGGACGCTCCTTACGGGACCTGCGCAATCTCAGCAGCGGCGTTCCGGCCAGAAGGGCTCGGGGCAGCAGGCAGGGAATCACCAGGAGCCATCAGGCACATAATAAAATAGCTGTGTGAATTGAAAAACAAAAAAACCCACAAAAAACCCCCAAAAAACCCAATCAAACAATTGATAGAGGTGGACTGAGAACTGGCTGAATGGCAGAACTCAGAGGGTTGTCATCAGCGGCGCTGAGTCTAGTTGGAGGCCGGTAACAAGTGGTGTCCCCCAGCGGTCAGTACTGGGCCCAGCTTTGTTCAACTTCTTCATCAGTGACCTGGATGAAGAGTTAGAATGTACCCTCAGCAAGTTTGCTGATGACACCAAACTGGGAGAAGTGGTGGATACAGCGGCGGGCTCTACTGACAAGTAGAGCGATTGCTCAGGAAGAAGTGAGGAGAAACAAAAGCATCTGAAGGAACTTCTACCTCGGGCCTTTCCAAGCACTACGGCAGAAAAGAGGAGCTCTCCCCATCCACAGTTCATTGAAATGATCAGAAGGAGAATTAAAAGGATTTCGAGTGCCATCTTGCAGACAAGTCAGAGAAGAGATCACTTGAACTTTGGGCCATCTGGAGCCATCACAAGACAGAGACGGCTTCTCCCGCAAGAACGCAACTGCACAGGAACAGAGAAACAGATTATTAATCTGAGTTCCTAGACTTCTAACTCCTTTACTAAGAAGATATTCACAGACTCTTGTTCCACCTAATCCTCCTAGAAAGCTACCGAAAGGCTAAGCACAGCGGATGGAAGCTGTACTGCAAAGAGGGCGAACCAGCCGCGGTCCGAGCCCCGATCTCACGAGCAGCCCTTTGCTATTGAGATATTCTATTCTATTCTATTCTATTCTATTCTATTCTATTCTATTCTATTCTATTCTATTCTATTCTATTCTAATATTCTATTTATTCTATGATTCTGTGATTCCAGAAGAGCAAATTCCCATCACTGGGCCCCCAGGTGCTAGGAGAGCAGAGCATTAGGAACATATAGGTGCTGTTTTTTTTCTTTTTGCTAGGCTAGATAATTCAGGGAGTTACAGATTATTACATTTTTTTAATACATATATATACATGAAATGTTATGTTGTGATGCTTTTTTAGTGCCAGGAAATCTTTTTAAAGGCACAGATGGCTCTTTGGTGTCTGCTCCCTATGGAAAGTCATCATAGATAGATTTCTAAATCAAGTCCCAATCTTATTCTATTTATGCAAACCCACTCTGCTTGCTGTATCCACAAGACAAAGTAGAGGGTTATATGATAATATACATATTATTACATTTCTACACCCATTCCCGAAGCGTTACATTCTGAATACAGCGCCGTGGTAATTTATATTACTATATATATATATATAAAATAATATAATAGGGTTATATTGTAATATATATTATATTATATATCATAATATGCATTATATATTATAATATATATTTTATTTTGCAAGTGTTCCGGACACTGTATTAGATACGTTGCAAAGTCTCTGCAGAATGGTAACGCTGGGCTGCACCAGGGCAGCGCAGCCCTGAAGCACTGTCATTCCAAACCTGGGACTTTTTTTGCTTTGCGTGCCCTGGATTCCTGTCCTACGGGCGACGAGACCTCTTTCATAGCCAGCTGTCCGTGTCAAGGGCTACGCCGAGAGATTCATGTGCTCCTGCCGCAGCTTAGGTGAACCCCGTGGGCTTCACAGGCGTCGAGCCACCTGCGGCTCCCTGCCCGGCCCACAGGACACGCGGTGGGCAGCAACTCCTGCAGTTCTCCGTAAAGCTACGAGGCTACGAGGATGATGAGGGGCCTGGAGCATCTCTCCTACGAGGAGAGGCTGAGGGAGCTGGGCTTGTTCAGCCTGGAGAAGAGAAGGCTGAGAGGGGACCTTAGAAATGCCTCTAAATATCTGCAGGGTGGGTGTCAGGAGGACGGGGCCAGACTCTTTCCAGTGGTGCCCAGTGACAGGACAAGGGGCGACGGGCACAAACTGAAGCAGAGGAAGCTCCAGCTGAACACGAGGAAGAACTTCTTCCCTCTGAGGGTGACGGAGCCCTGGCCCAGGCTGCCCAGGGAGGCTGTGGAGTCTCCTTCTCTGGAGATATTCCAGACCCGCCTGGACGCGGTGCTGTGCAGCCTGCTCTGGGTGACCCTGCTTCGGCAGGGGGTTGGGCTGGGTGACCCACAGAGGTCCCTTCCAACCCCGACCATGCTGTGATTCTGTGAAGCTGCGTTCGCAGCTTTGACTCGAGATGCTCCCACATCGCTCCCGACGTCGCTTTAATCCCTCAGAACCCCCCCGCAAGGTGGGCGACCGGGCTGGGGTGGCAGGGGAATCCTCCTCTGCGGATGCTCCCGAATCCACCCCGCAGAAGCGGGATGGAGGAGCAGCAATGTGACTACTATAACAAGTTATAACAAGTATCATCCCAGATAATACAATTAGAAAATTAACATAAAAGAAAGTGTTTCCTTCAGATGTAACGATTGCCCGGCAGTCTTTGAAGTGGGGAAAAAAAAGCTTAGCAACCATTTCACTGTTTTTTAAACATCATTAAACTAAAAGTTTATTCGATGTGAACACCTCCAGCCTCTCTCAAACAGAGGAAGAAAAGCAGTTGATTCATTCAAAGTTTTCACAGTTAATTACACGGTATTTTTCATTTTTGTCGAGCACAGCAGGGGCTTCGGGTACGAGATAGTCGGTAAGACCTGAGCGTTGTACCTAGAACTGCACAGGGCCGGCAGCAGCGACTCTGCCAGCAACCCAGAATCACAGAATCCCAGCATGACAGGGGTTGGCAGGGACCTCTGTGGGTCACCCAGCCCAACCCCCTGCCGAAGCAGGGTCACCCACAGCAGGCTGTAGAGGACCTTGTCCAGGTGGGTCTTGAATATCTCCAGAGAAGGAGACTCCACAGCCTCCCTGGGCAGCCTGGGCCAGGGCTCCGTCACCCTCAGAGGGAAGAAGTTCTTCCTCGTGTTCAGCTGGAGCTTCCTCTGCTTCAGTTTGTGCCCGTTGCCCCTTGTCCTGTCGCTGGGCACCACTGGAAAGAGTCTGGCCCCGTCCTCCTGACCCCCACCCTGCAGATATTTGTAAGTATATGTAACCCCACAGCCCCGTCATTACTGGGGCCGCGCGACGAGCCGGAGCTGACCCCCAGATTAACCAGTCCTCTGACGCTGAGCCAGCTGGGCGCGTGCGGGTTAGCGCCGAACACAGCGTTACCTCAAAGCCGGCCAAAGGCTGCTAGAGCAGGGTTACACCGCAGCCGCAGCGGTGGGAATGTCCCCCCTGTGAGGTGTGCGAATTTGGGGATTTCTGAGCTGGGTGTTCCGAGCGGTCACGACACGCTCGTTGCTCGGATTTACCTGACGATGCAAAACAATTTTTTCTTTCAACTATTTTCTGCACAAAAAAAACCAACACCAAATCCAACCAAAACCAAAAGCAGATGAAGGGAATCAATCGCATGAATTTTTAATAAAGATTACATTAGAGTCTTTAAATACCTATTTCGCATACTTCACTGTTAGGTCCCACAGTTTGGATCTTATTAAAGACATCTAAATCTAGAAACAAACAGGGGGTGGGAAGTCGCATAAAGACGTATAAAGCCTGCAGGAGAGCAGCCAGCTGAATCGGACCTGCAAGGTACGCTTCATTTTCTCATCCACACGTGAGGATTTAAAGAAGCTTGTTTGGATGTGAAGTGCAAGTAAGCTTTAAATTGCCTTCAGAAATTCTTGAGGCTGGAGTTCCAGCCAAAGGAAAACCGCGTAAGGAAGAAAATTGGAGAAATTCGATCGCAACCAAAGAAACGGCACCTGAAGTCGGTGCCTAAGAAAAGATGGCAACATGGAAAGAGGTACCATGTATTTTCCTAATCCAAAAATCTTGCTCACGTCCTGTTCCAAAACGAAATAAATTTGTAAAAGACTTCCATAAAATTCAGCGCTGTTGGAGCCCTAAAAGACTGCAGCAGCCCAGACCAGGATCTGGAACAGCAATTTGGGGAAAGGCAAGCAAGCAGAGATCGGCTGTTTGAGACCGCTTGGTCGTTGGGAAGGATTCCTGGAAAAGGAGGGTGTCCAAGCAGGGTAAGGAGGGATCTTGTCACCAGGAACCCGGTGGGATTCTTAGAAAGATGGCAGTGCAGGGCGGGGGTTAAACACAGCACGTGCAGCCGGAGAATCAGGCTCTGGAACCTGGAAGGTATAGGAGAGACGAGAAGGGATGAAGGCACGATAGATGCAAAATTAAAGTTCCTGGTTTTACCCTGAAGTTCAACTTGGTGTGCTCAGAGATAGGAAAAGAGAGGGCAGACACAAGGGGACTTTCCAGTAAGATCAGAGAGACTGGAAAGAAAGATGATGCTTTGGAAAGGCTGGAGGAGATGGCAATCGCTGCCATCCCTGTTAGGTGTCTTCTGTCATTTGCTACGCACCCAGGCAACCTACTCCCTCTTCCCTTTTGCACAGCTGCTCCTGTTTTGGTTTAGCCTAATGATTTTATCATCATATCACACTGAGAATGAAAAATATTTCAGTCTCTTCTCTATAAATTTTAAGCTACCTTAAGCAGCTTGACCTCATATCACCGTCCTCCACACACGACACCCTGCCCCTACCCGAAATGCGATTGCTATGTGGGCACAGCACTGATTTCCAGAGTAAATGAATCCATCCAAAGGCCAGGGCTGAAAAATACACAATCTCCTAGAACATTACATCGTCTCCAAACAAAGGTCGTGCGTATGGGGTGGCTAAAACATGGCGTGAACATCGCGCAGCCCTGGGCAGGTAGGCACGGGGCAGGGAGAAGCAGGAACACATTTGTGCATTAAGTACCAGTGACAGCTGGAAACCTATCATCGTTTAAATGAAATGTGCTGAAGAGAAAGTTGGCTGCAGCACCCAGCGTGCGACAACACCTATTTCTGGAGTAAAACCACTGCAAGGAAGCGAAGACATTCGCTATATTTTTTTTTATGTTTAAGTCAATGCAAAAAATACAAGATGTCAGAGAGTTAAATGATTCATTTTAATTTGAAGAACTGAGATATCTGCTCTGAGACAGGGATGTCTATCGCGGCTGAAGTGAGGAACTTTGAAGCTGCTTGGGTTGTTAGCATGGGCTCCATCATGCTGTCGAAAATGCCTCTTGAGAGAGAAAATGACTCCCCAACACACAGGCAAAATACATTTGGTTTACATATCCAGGCGCTACGCATGAACGTTCCACCTACCGTCTTGTAAAGCAGAACGGCCCAGGTCCCGCCAGCTTTCAGCGCACCAAGATTAGCTCACGATCATTAGATCAGCGACACAGATGAGCTCACGGCGCGACACCACGCAGACTGCAGACGGACAGAATTCCCGGCTGCGCCCACTGTTCCGACCAAGCAAGACCTCCGGCACACAAACCAGGGGTCTTGGCTGGGCACAGGGCCTGAAGATCAACCTCTGCCTCCAGCCGTCAGGTTGCTTTGACGGCAGCCAAAAGATTTTTTAAAATCTGGCTGAACTTGCCGGCGCGTTCGGCGGTTCTTGCCCACCTCGCGGGCCACGAGCAGCCAGCTGTGGGGAACCAACGGAGCAGCCGTCGCGGCTTCAGCCACCCGTGCGGGAAAATCCCGCGGCCCCACCGGTGCTTGGCCCTGTGAAAATATCGGTTTCTGGCTCACCGGATTTCGGTTTGGTACTGAAGTAAAAAAATGCATTACCTTCTTCCTTTCGTTTCTTTGCTTCCTCTTCACTTCTCTCTTTTGCCTTTAACGCTTCATCTGCTTTAGCTAAAAAGAAAAGAAATACAAGCGTTATGATTAGTTTATTTATCTGGCCAAACAACATTTCCAGGGGTTTCAACCCAATCGCAGATTCCTTTCTGTAGGTCCTACAACGAAGTCAATGTGCAGGAAAGAAAGAATTTGGTTCGCAATGTATTTTCTTTAGAGATATTTCCACAGTTAAGACAGCAGCACAAACGGCATTACGGACATTACGGAGAGTGATTTTTGCATGCAGTATTAGTTCAATACAAATCTCTGCATTCGTCTTTTGCTAAGCAGAACTTTTCAGAGGTTTCTTCCTTAAACACAGACCTCCCCACCCTGCTTGGCCCCAAATCGAACGATAAAGAAACCAATGCAGTGCATTTAAAAAAAGATTTGCTACCATAGTGAGTAATCCACAAGACCTCTTTTGAGGATAAAACAGAAACAAAACAATATTTTCAGGGATGCAGAGCGGCAGACAGCAGTTAAAACAGGAGTCAAATACCTACTACTTAGTATTAAATTAGGTAGCACACAATTTTCTCTTCACTACAAATTGTAGCAGCAGCACTTTATTCATCTTATGACAGTATTCTTTAAAAAGAATCTTTTTCCCTCTAGAAACCTCTTCGTTTATTACTTAATTATCTACTAGTTGCTCAACTGCAGGGGTTTTCAAACACTTTACTACAGATGTTAAAGAAGATTAAAAATATACAGCACAGTAACAAGGGACTATCAATATACTCTGTAAATTAATTAAATTTCTGTTCTAGCACATCATTTATTCCAAAGCATTAATGTCTCAAAGGAGCCATTCTCTTTTATTGCCATCTTGCTGCCTGATGAGTGAACTAAGTGAGGATAAGTCTCTAATAGCATTACACTTGATGAAATATTAAGTTTTAAAAAGTATCACCACGTCAAAAGGTAAAGAACCAAAAAGAAACAGAGTTCAGAAGGGAACCCAGCCCTCCTCTCGCAACGAAATCTCCGCACGCCGCAGCACAAAGGGCCAGCGCTTCCCCAGGTTGCTTGGTCCTGCCGCGTCCTGCCACCCGCTGCCTCGGCCAACGCCTCCTGCACCCCAACCGCGGGGCGGGAGCAGGGTGTGGGGGATCTTCCCGCAGCCAGCAGCTGCACCTCCTGCCAACACGCCGCTTAAACCGCGGCGTGGCAGTGGTGACGCAGACATCTGTTTCCATTTACACGCTTTTATACTATTTAGACTACATTTAAAGTCATGAAATATTAAAACTTTTCTGCCGGTGAAGATCATCACAAGGATCTATTAAATTAGATAATAAAAACAAACCGTTAGCAACTCTAAAGACTTTTACTTCATTTACACTTTATTTTCCCTGCTAAAAGGACCAGGATAATAGAAATTCCATTTAAATTCAATTTTGGTTATAAGTGTAATTGTAGATATACCCCTTGAGTCATGTAAAATGCTCAGCTTATGTTTCTTTCAAATTATCCCGCTCAGATTCACATTCGACTCCTTACAACTGTCTTCAATATTTATTAGCAGAGCTCATTAGGCTGAAATTTAATAATGCAAACATCAGGTGGATTTCAAGAACCTCCATTATCAACACAAGATGGATTGCTTATATAGCTCTCGGGCCAACTGGGCACAATTTAGATTCAATAAACTACCATGCCAAAATGTGATTTATCTATTCCGCTGCGCTACTTTGTTCTTCCTCACCGCTTTGCTTCTGCGCGGGAACAATTCATTGGATAGCTCAGTGGTTATCCAAGGCAAAAACCACTAAAACACACAAGAAAGATGTTTCTGGCCTGTGACTGAATTTCTGAATTTCGTTAACTTTAAATTGCTAATTTCCAACCCTTGTAACTATAGTTCGAACTTCTGCTCGCAGGAACAGAGCTGTCCTTTCAAGTCCTGGTTAATTATACGGACAACGCAGCAATTTAGGAAGTATTGCGAGAACAATTCCCTACACAGAATTGCTCGTTACCAACAATTTAACTTACCCCATAAATCTACCGAGCTGCAGGTCTCTGAGGTCACAGGGCATGGTCCGTTACGGCCACCAGAACTCACCAAAGCCATGTGTTGCTTTAAGAATTTAATGCTAACAATTCTCCTAAAAGAGTTGGAATTCTCTGTCATTATTCACTGGGAAAGCATCATTAAAACCCGAAATTTATTTGGATCAAATCGAGTTGCGAAGAAACAACATTAAAAGATCGTTACAACTTATTCCAAGGGTAAGAGCCCCTCTCTGCTCCTGACTCCCGTGCCCTCACCCCGTGTTTTAGGGTGGGCAAGAACAGACGCTGGCCACCTACGCTCCAAAGCACTTCCAGGACCTGGTATCTGGAGGAGAAGCCAGCTCTCCTGCAACGCGCTTTCCGAAGCCGGGGAGGACGGACAGCTGCTGCTCCAAAGAAGTCGCTTCAGCAAAAGTCTGAATTGAAAAGTTGAATTGATCCGGGGAGCTGGAGTGCTGAGACGGCTCCTGAGACGGGGCTTCCTGCGCCGACAAACAGCCAGCACGACAAAAGCCCAGCTGCTTACAAAGCTTTCTAAAATATAAAATGAATAAATAAAGAGGCGCTCGAGCTTGCAGCATTTAAGAGCTCATCCAAGCCCAGATAAAATTACAATTCTATTGATTTTTTTTTTTTTTTTTCCCCTCTGAAGGATGGGGAAAATGACACAGGGAAGACGGTGGAGATGTTTACCTACACTAAAATAACCAAGTTGTGACATGCAGATATTTGCCAGCGGACGATTAATGCAAGTCTCACAGGATGAAAGAGAATGTCAGCCATTTCCAGGTGTCCCTGGCAGAAGTGCTTGTTCCACCCGGCTGGGATCAGCGGCTCGTTGGGCTGGATGCAGCACAAGGAAAGAAGAAATAACTCCTGTCTTTGCAGTGAGCATAACCTATGAGCAAAGAGCACGCACAGGCTGCTCAGACAAATAAACGCGATGCGGGAGCGGAACAGCATTGCTAAGTCACAACAACGGCATGGATATTTAATTCAAACTAAGCTACATCAAGTCCTTGCTCTGTTATTCAACAAACCCAAACTGAAAGCCAAACACCCTTCACGTTTCCATGCGCACTAATAGCCTAAACCTGAGGACGCTCATGTCTTCTGCAAGGCAGCTCTGATCAGCTGCATCTCACCTGCTCTCCAACCCCACAACCACCTCACCGAAGGGGCTCCAGCCTGGGCTGGCACACCCAGCCGGCGTCATGGCCCCTTCTGCAGGAGCCCACGGAACTGCCGGGGATTCTGGGGAGCGGTGGAGGCTGCCCACAGTCCGAGCGGAGAGATCCCTAATGGAAACGCAGGTTGCCTGCCAGACCTGCAACTTCGGTTCCTGTCAAGGAGCAATTATTGTGTATAGATCAACAACAGCGGATCAATCACCAGTAGGTGATTCCCTGGGGCCACGATCGAGGGGTGAACCAGGTCCACTCCTGTGCCTCGCTTAACCCGTTCAGCGCATTCCTGCAATGCCAGCTGCTCTTTGGCTTACGCTGAAAAGAGAGGAGAGGGAGAGGGAGAGGGAGAGGGAGAGGGAGAGGGAGAGGGAGAGGCGAGGCGAGGCGAGGCGAGGCGAGGCGAGGCGAGGCGAGGCGAGGCGAGGCGAGGCGAGGCGAGGCGAGGCGAGGCGAGGCGAGGCGAGGCGAGGCGAGGCGAGGCGAGGCGAGGCGAGGCGAGGCGAGGCGAGGCGAGGCGAGGCGAGAAGAGAAGAGAAGAGAAGAAGGAAAAAAGACAAGAAAATAGAGAAGAAGAGAAGAGAGAGAGAAGAGAAGAGAAGAGAAGAGAAGAGAAGAGAAGAGAAGAGAAGAGAAGAGAAGAGAAGAGAAGAGAAGAGAAGAGAAGAGAAGAGAAGAGAAGAGAAGAGAAGAGAAGAAAGAGAGAAGAAGGAAAAAGACAAGAAAATAGAGAAGAGAAGAGAAGAGAAGAGAAGAGAAGAGAAGAGAAGAGAAGAGAAGAGAAGAGAAGAGAAGAGAAGAGAAGAGAAGAGAAGAGAAGAGAAGAGAAGAGAAGAGAAGAGAAGAGAAGAGAAGAGAAGAGAAGAGAAGAGAAGAGAAGAGAAGAGAAGAGAAGAGAAGAGAAGAGAAGAGAAGAGAAAAGAGAGCGGCTGATTGTGTATCTTTTCCAGCTCGGGAAAGCGAGAGGGTAGGTGTTTCCATGTCTCCTTGGTCTCTATGGGCTGACTGTAAAATTTTGGACATGAAACGAGACCTCAGAGACTAAACATAAGAACAACGCAGAGCAATTTGGGAGCCTCAGTGGAACGCTGGGCCATCACACCAGCTGGCGTAAATCAGCAGAGCGTTACCACCTCCCTCCCGTGGATGCTCCCACGCTCGGCATCACTGACGGTCTGCAGGGATTCTCAGCGCTATGCTCGGACTCTGCATTCATGCAGCCGCTGCTTGCTTACGTGCAAACGTTCGCTCACACAGAAACCCAGGTTCCTGTCCGGTTTCCCACCCAGACTTTACACACTCACCTAGGTTTTCCTCTTTAATTCTTCCTTCCTAACTAAATCCATTAATTCAGGGTCCTCTTCCCTCTAAATTGTTATTCCTTTATAGAAGGAAAAGAAAGTCTCCCGAGAAATACCTTCTCACTTAAGAAACTTGATAAAAGTATTTTAATGAGCCACATGCATTTAATAATCTATGCCCTTCCTAAGTCATATGACAGGTCTTCTGCTCTATAACTTGATCATTTTTAGTGACCAATAAAATCAGGAAAGAAAAAAGAAACTGAAAAAGCAGAACAGAAAAAAAACCCCCAGTCTCGTAGGTTTTGAAAAATATTTCAAGCTCAAAACATTGAAGATGATCTTATTTCCTTATCAACGCAGTATGACATCTATTTGACATTTAACAGTTACGCTAATACTTGGTGCCTTCTCTCCTCCAAAGAACCACCTCAAGGCATTATCTAAGCAGTGCATTGAGCATCCCGACGCACTCTGACGGAGCACGGGAGCGGCTCAGCCCCTCACCGAGAAGGGAGAACACTGACAGCAGTATTAAAAGCTGTATAGAATCATAGAATCATACAATCATAAAGGTTGGAAAAGACCTCTAGGATCACCAAGTCCAACCCTCACCCCAACACCCCCACGCCTGCTAAACCATGGCCTGAAGGGCCACATCCACACGTTTTTTGAATCCCTCCAGGGATGGTGACCCCACCACTTCCCTGGGCAGCCTGGTCCAATGCCTGACCACTCTTCCAGTGAAGAAATTTTTCCTAATATCCAATCTGAACCTCCCCTGATGTGACTTGAGGTCATTGCCTCTCGTCCTATCACTGGTTACCTGGGAGAAGAGACCAGCACCCGCCTCACTCCAACCTCCCTTCAGGGAGCTGTAGAGAGTGAGAAGGTCTCCCCTCAGCCTCGTCTTCTCCAGACTGAGCAGCCCCATCTCCCTCAGCCGCTCCTCAGCAGACTTGTTCTCCAGACCCCTCCCCAGCCTCGCTGCCCTGCTCTGGACACACTCCAGCCCCTCCATGTCCTTCTTGTAGTGAGGGGCCCAAAGCTGAACACAGCACTCGAGGTGCAGCCTCACCAGGGCCAAGTCCAGGGGCACGATCCCCTCCCTGCTCCTGCTGGCCGCACCATTCCTGATCCAAGCCAGGATGGCGCTAGCCTTCTTGGCCACCTGGGCACACTGCTGGCTCATGTCCAGCCGGCTGTTGACCAGCACCCCGTTCCTACGCTCAACGTAAATGAGGTTGTTTGGGAGCACGATTCGGCGCCACAGTAGTCTGCTCCGGGGCGGTGGGCGGCTCCGTCAGCGACAGCCGGTGGTCGCACCCTCCCGGGGTGCAGGACTGAACCCCAGGATGGTGGAAGCGCTCAGGGCTTGGGACGCACGGAGCCGTTCCCCAAGGGATGGGCATCCCGGAGCGCTGCTTTAACCCTGAGTAGCCTTGCACTGTGCCAAGGTAAAATAGTCTCAAGCAAAGATGCTAATTAAAAAAAAAAAAATCAGAATAATATGAATTATTTCAAGGTAGAATAGGGCAGCTGCTGTTCTGGGGTGCAAAGGGCACTTCAGAGGGCAGCACAGCCCTCTCCAACGCAATTCCTATTCCTGGTAAAATTAAAAAAAGAAGAGTGCCAGAACGCCCACCAACTGCAAACCATAAGTTGTTCGGAAACAAAAAATACAATTCAGCATAACTGTGGACTTTCCAACTCTTCCAAATTAAAAATAGAGGCTACACATCTCAAGATGTATTTGGGGAAAAAGTGAGCAAACTCCAAAAATGCATACGGCTATCACAGCTAAAATATAGCCAAGCCATCCGCGATGTTAATCAGAACGACTTCACCGTCTTTTTTTAAACACAAACATTTTTGCACTTATAAAATATTCAGTCAGCTCACATATAAAAATACAAGTACAATCCATTATTAATGTACAAGGCCTTATTTAATTTGCACACTATTTTTCTCTAGCACATTAAATTTATCGAGGCTTGTGGAAATCCTCCCTGCTGAATATTCATATACTGACATGTAAAGTTATCTATTATACATCCAAAAAACTCCAGCACAGATTCCAAACACCTCCTTTTGCAGATATTCCTTGAGACAGGAACACAGAAGGAGCAGAGCCCAGGAGCTGTTAGCTCAGAACCAGAAGTGACAACCCCACGCACACTGTTATTGAGCCAGATTTATGCCATTTTTCTATATTTTTCTCTCTTCAGTCTGTGTTGAAGTAACTTTTCCCCCAAAATTTAAATAGCACCAACATTCAGGTAGCCACTTCACTGGTTGATCCCTGGATAAGGGTCCCCTGACCCTGCCATGACGGTTTCGTTTAGCTCTGCCCACTCTAATTACACAGCAGCCAAGTAACCTGCTAACGATACTCCACCCGGGGAAGTTCCTGCCGTTGCTGTCCCAAGTATATTCATATATATATGTGTAACATATATAATAGTATATATAAATACATATTTATATATATATAAAATTTTAATTATGCCACTGACTGTAATTACAGATCCTGGAGATGCCTGAGCGCAGCAGTGGGAGCTCTCGGCCCTTTCCCCACTCCACGGGTCGTGGTTAAAAACCACCCATAAGCACAAATCTGTTTATTTAAAGCTTCTCCCCTCTCCGACTTTGTTTTTCACCCCCTTAGCAGCACACCTGCCCAGCTCGCTTCCCTGATCTGGGAATTATCTCCTTGCTTTGGGGCAAGGTCCCGATGAGGGGACTGGAGCATCTCTCCTGCGAGGAGAGGCTGAGGGAGCTGGGCTTGTTCAGCCTGGAGAAGAGAAGGCTGAGAGGGGACCTTAGAAATGCCTCTAAATATCTGTAGGGTGGGGGTCAGGAGGATGGGGCCAGACTCTTTCCAGTGGTGCCCAGCGACAGGACAAGGGCCAACGGGCACAAACTGAAGCAGAGGAAGTTTCAGCTGAACAGGAGGAAGAACTTCTTCCCTCTGAGGGTGACGGAGCCCTGGCCCAGGCTGCCCAGGGAGGCTGTGGAGTCTCCTTCTCTGGAGATATTCCAGCCCCGCCTGGACGCGGTGCTGTGCAGCCTGCTCTGGGTGACCCTGCTTCGGCAGGGGGTTGGGCTGGGTGACCCACAGAGGTCCCTTCCAACCCCAACCATGCCGTGATGCTGTGATTCTGTGAAGGTCCCCTGCCTGGCACAACACGCGAGCGTCCGTCTGCTGGCATTCCAACTGTCAGACATCGCTTTGGTAGAAGATATCTCCAGTCCCGTAGGAGTGCCCCCAAAACACAGGCAAACCCCAAACACTTTCTTCCTCTTGTTCTAACGTTGGGTGTGGCCAAAGGATTTGTGAAGATAATCCTTCCATGCCAACCAGGCAATTTTTCCCTGGTTTCTTTTTTTAATCGCTACCGTTTTCAAGGTGCAGTTTGTAGCTAGCGTGCTGGCGATAAACGACACGGGGCGGCGAGACCGTGCAGCATGCAGGAGAGAACATCCCAAATAAACCTGCGTATTACAGCAGAAGTTACTCTTCAAGTCAAAACAGGTTAAATATTACACAAACTTCTCCGGAGAGAGGGGAGCACGTCCATCTTTGTCCAGAATATTAACATGCCGGTCAGAAATCCGTAAGGAAAACATACCCTGAAAAGGGACAAGGGGTGTGGGGAAGCCAAAGGTAAGAACTGACAGATGAAATTCCGCACCGGCGAGCGGGGCCGACCTCCCCACAGGCTTCCCAGATCCCGGTTACTGCCTACTGTATTAAGACTGCCTTTCTCATCACTTAATGCTTATTTTCATCACTTTGCTTAAAATATTGATAATCAATTAGGGCTACGTCTGTTTTGCCACAGAATCTGTGTCACAGTCTATCAGACTGTCAGGGCCAATTCAATCCTCATTCAAAGTTAATTTTTTCTTCATAAATCTGCCTTTGGAGGAGTCATTAGGCGCAGAACATAGCCCGAGGTGCAATCACCTATTCTCTTTCATTAGCGGCAGGCAGGGAAGGTGAGGGAGATTATTAGAACTTTGGAATGATCACAAAGCAGCGTGCTGCCTGTCAGATCCCCCCAACATTTAATTCATCTCGCCAACTCGCCGGCGCGCGCTGCCAACAGTTTTAAATGGACATTATTCATGAACATCTGTGACATGCTGAATATTCCGAAGTGGGAGCCATGACAAAGCGGTGCCCCCCTTTGACTGGGAAATTAATTCTATGGTCAAAACAATTAGGAATATAACAAACATGTTTTGTGATGTTATTTTTAGTCCTCCAAGATACCCCACTTAAAAAGCTATTCCTTTAGAAATATAGGTATTTAAACACAAACATGCATGCTCCAGGCAGGCTAGCACGGTATTTTATGGTGCATTTCCCTCACCATGGAAATATGAAGTTGTTGGGTTGCGTTTTTTTCAGCGATTCCAGAATTAGCCAGCTTCACTAGCTGGTTCGTTGATGTGTTTCTAAAATGTAGCCAAATGAGATCACACGTTGTATTTTAACATGCCGCCATATTAAATTACAGCCCGCTTTACTCAGGCTGGACAACCAGTCGCAGCGTCAGAAACAGATTTCCAAAATCAAACACATTTATTGCTGCTTCCCTCGTGAAAACGAGCACGCCGTGGCCATCACAGCACTTCGGGTAAGAACGGCAGAAACGCTGCTACAAGAGATGGCAGCCACAGAAATCCAATGAAACCCCTCCAGTCTCCGTGCAGTGTCCCTTCACGCACGCAGGGGTTTAAACACGTACAAAACTTTAAGCAAAAGTCATTTACATCTAATGAAATAACATCAAGTAGTTCCTTGAATTTCATTATGCAAGTCAAAAGAATAGTCATTTACATTTTTTTTTCTGCTATTACCATGAAAACAGTGCCACCAGCATAAAACTTCTCACAGCCCCCGTCCTCCTCCCCCCAAAATATTCTCGTTTTCCGACGGCAAAATTAAGGGCCAGATCCTTAGCGAATTACACGCTGGCACAATCCCACTGACTTCAACAGAGCTAAGCGAATTTACTCCAGCTGAGGATCTGGCACTAACTGTTTATAATAACACTAATAAAGAAGACTTAATAAGCAGATCTCGGCTAGGTACATTCATCTATTATTTAGCACACTGCTAATTTCTTTCTTTCTCACGCACTGTTTCCCACGCACACGTCTGATAAAAAATTCAGCTGAAATATGTTATAACGCTAAGGATAAATTGGCTTCAATTGCTTCCGTGGCTCCCGACTCATCGCAGTGGATGCTATTAAATATTGCAAAGATTCGCCTCCGTCTCCGACAAGCCGCCCGTCACCAGCTTCGACGTCTCACAGGGAGTCGACGCTTCACCTCAGACCCACACCCCTCCACCCGCAGCTGAGCTCAGGAAAGCTGCTAATTCCATGCAGTTCTTGTCTTCTCCCATAGTTACTCTTGGACAGAAAATTATTTGTTAGAATAATTCAGTAATTTCAATGGAAATGATTAAACGGCACCTTCCACCTAAGGTACTTGCTTTTGGGGGAAACGGGTGGGAAGAGATGGAAGAGCTCGGGAAAGGAAAAGGCTGGCCCGGAGTTAAACGTTCCCCGAATCATAGAATGGTTTGGGTTGGAAGGGACCTTGAAGATCATCTGGTTCAAACCCCCTGCCATGAGCAGGGACATCTTCCACCAGCCCAGGGTGCTCAGAGCTCCATCCAACCTGGCCTTGAACCCTGCCAGGGAGGGGGCAGCCACAGCTTCTCTGGGCAGCCTGGGCCAGGGCCTCACCACCCTCATGGGGAAGAATTTCTTCCTCATATCTAATCTAAATCTGCCCTCTTTTAGTTCACAGCCATTCCCCCTTGTCCTATCACTGCACCCCCTTGTGAAAAGCCCCTCTCCACCCTTCCTGTAGCCCCTCCAGGCACTGGCAGCTGCTCTAAGGTCACCCCGGAGCCTTCTCTTCTCCAGGCTGAACAGCCCCAGCTCCCTCAGCCTGTCCTTGGAGGAGAGGTGCTCCAGCCCTCGGATCATCTCCGTGGCCTCCTCTGGCCCCGCTCCAACACATCCATGTCCTTCCTATGTTGGGGGCTCCAGAGCTGGACGTAGGACTCCAGGTGGGGTCTGACGAGAGCGGAGTCAAGGGGCAGAATCCCCTCCCTCGCCCTGTGCCCACGCTGCTCTAGATGCAGCCCAGGGCATGGTTGGCTTTCTGGGCTGCAGGTGCACATTGCCGGCTCATGGTGAGCTTCTCATCCACCAATACCCCCAAGTCCTTCTCCTCAGGGCTGCTCTTGAGCCAGTCTCTGCCCAGCCTGCACTTGGGTTTGGATGCATTGAGCTAAAAAAGGGCAGTAGCGTCTGGCAGAGAAAAAATAAATTCCAGCTCTAAAACTCCTTGAGTAAAGGATGGTTCTTCACTATATCCTTCAGGAATATTTTCCAGCTGAGCTGGAAAAGCTGAGAAGTGATCTGTAGGAAAAACTCTGACTTTGATTCAACTTATTTCAATTCTTCTGAAACCACTATTTGTTACGGAATTGTCTCCTTCCCCCTTGCATGCCCACAGCTGGAGAAACGCGAGCACAACAGCGGTTCTCGCACAGAGCTGGACCGAGGGACGCTTCTGCGCAAGGCAGCTTCAAAACTGCTGGACCTTCCACTCTTTGGCCATCATTGCAGCTGGGAGAAGTCCCCTATCGGTGTCCTGGCCCCCGAGCTGCCCTCCTCCTGCCCCGTGGGGAGGAGGAGGAGGAGGAATCACAGAATGTTCGGGGTTGGCAGGGACCTCTGTGGGTCACCCAGCCCAACCCCCTGCTGAAGCAGGGTCACCCACAGCAGGCTGCACAGCACCGCGTCCAGGCGGGGCTGGAATATCTCCAGAGAAGGAGACTCCACAGCCTCCCTGGGCAGCCTGGCCAGGGCTCCGTCACCCTCAGAGGGAAGAAGTTCTTCCTCCTGTTCAGACGGAACTTCCTCTGCTTCAGTTTGTGCCCATTGCCCCTTGTCCTGTCGCTGGGCACCACTGAAAGAGTCTGGCCCCGTCCTCCTGACACCCACCCTGCAGATATTTAGAGGCATTTCGAAGGTCCCCTCTCAGCCTTCTCTTCTCCAGGCTGAACAAGCCCAGCTCCCTCAGCCTTTCCTCAGAGAAGAAGTCCCCTCCTCATCCTCGTAGCCCTAAACTGGACTCACAGTGACATGGCACTCAGTGAAATGACACTTGCAGTGAAATGGCAGCTTTTATCCAACCTGTATATTTACATTTTCCCTTCCTCTTCCTCTCCAACCCGGCTGGAGAGTGCAGGTTTAGCAACTTCTCATCTCCCCGGCCAGCACCGCACTGCTGCTCCGGTGAACTACAGAGGCTGGTAACAAGCGGTGTCCCCCAGGGGTCAGTACTGGGTCCAGTCTTGTTTAACTTCTTCATCAACGACCTGGATGAAGAGTTAGAATGTACCCTCAGCAAGTTTGCTGATGACACCAAACTGGGAGGTGTGGTAGACACACCAGAAGGCTGTGCTGCCATTCAGCGTGACCTGGATAGGCTGGAAAGTTGGGCAGAGAGGAACCTGATGAGGTTCAACAAAGCCAAATGCAGTGTCCTGCACCTGGGGAGGAACAACCTCATGCACCAGTACAGGCTTGGGGTAGACCTGCTGGAGAGCAGCTCCGCGGAGAGGGACCTGGGTGTCCTGGTGGACGACAGGTTAACCATGAGCCAGCAGTGTGCCCTGGCTGCCAAGAAAGCCAATGGGATCCTGGGGTGCATCAAGAAGAATGTGGCCAGCAGGACGAGGGAGGTTCTCCTTCCCCTCTACACTGCCCTAGTGCGGCCCCATCTGCAGTACTGTGTCCAGTTCTGGGCTCCCCAGTTCAAGAAAGATGAAGAGCTACTGGAGAGAGTCCAGCGGAGGGCTACGAGGATGATGAGGGGACTGGAACATCTCCCCTACGAGGAGAGGCTGAGGGAGCTGGGCTTGTTCAGCCTGGAGAAGAGAAGGCTGCGAGGGGACCTTATAAATGTTTACAAATATCTGAAGGGTGGGTGTCAGGAGGATGGGGCCAGACTCTTTCCAGTGGTGCCCAGTGACAGGACAAGGGGCAATGGGCACAAACTGAGGCACAGGAAGTTCCGTCTGAACATGAGGAAGAACTTCTTCCCTCTGAGGGTGACGGAGCACTGGAACAGGCTGCCCAGGGAGGCTGTGGAGTCTCCTTCTCTGGAGATATTCAAGACCCGCCTGGACAAGGTCCTGTGCAGCTTGCTGTAGGTGACCCTGCTTCGGCAGGAGGGTTGGACTAGATGACCCACAGAGGTCCCTTCCAACCCCTACTATTCTGTGATTCTGTGATTCTGTGTAAATCCTGAGGCGACACCTGACCAACCTTTGTCTGAAATGCGACCAACAAAGAAGAAAAAGCCTTAAAAACCCCAATATTTCCAAGCGGAAGCACTCATACGGATTCAATGTGGTTGAAAGACACTCTTGAAAACGCCCACCATTTCTTCAAACACCTCAGTCCCCGAAAGCGGGGGGATCGCTTCCAGAACAGCTGCGGTCTGGTCCAGGGGAGTTCACGTTTTTGGGAACGCTACAGGAAGAATCTCGGAGCCGCTGAGAAGGGTCCAGCACAGCAGAGCCAGCTGCTTCAGACCATGTTAACCTCAACGGCAACGACGTAGTCTTAAAATCTGGCATTAGAGCACAATCAAATATTAATACAATAAAAAGATACGGAAAGCTAAGAAGAAAGTCGAGTGAGTTTGCTTTCCCTGTGTGTACAACAGGGCACAGTGGCACGGACTATGGTCACTTACTAGTTTTGAAATAATAAATACAGACGAGCTGTGCATCATGTAGAAAGTAAATACACTGTATTACATTAACATCTTCTCAGATCACAAAGATAATATAATATAACATAATATAATATAACATAACATAATATAATATAGTAGACAGCCACCAGGAGAAGGCCTCCGGGCTACTCTTAGGGGCTGACCTTCACCTCCCCTTCTCCCCCCCTCCTCCTTTTTTTAAAATCTTACTGTCTTTTGGAGACCACGGTGGGCAACTGGCTAAACGCAGAGGGAATGTGAGGACCTCACTGATGATCTGCTTTGATGCTGGTTACGCAAAACTAAAGGAGGAGGCCACAGCAGCCAAACAGGTTTGCATTTTAAGGTACCGGCTCTTAAATTCAATTGGAGCTATAAAATGGAATATAAAGGAGCTATACTGAAAAGGAACCAACATGTTTTAAGTCACGTTATGTGCTCTTGTGAAAATAACATTTTTGTATCACATGTATTCCCAAATAAATTAATGGCTGTTATTTGGATGAGAACTTTGAAAATGTGCGTAAAAATACTGAAGAATGCTCTTATTCTTGTCGGTAGGAAGGTGGTTCTGTATGGAAATTTAAGGATATCTGTGAGCTTGCTACCTCACAGAAGAAACAAATGATGAAAGAAAGATAAATAAACCACTTATTTTTTATTTTTAAATATGGGGGACATTAAAATCTTCATTGCAAAGTGCAAGAATTTTTTTGCTGTAATAAAACTAAGACAAATGAGTCAGAAAGAAGTAAGCTATACATTAAAAATGGCTGGGGAACGTATCTATACAAAGCTGTTACCTTCTAACCGCTGTCACCAACATACTGGCTCTGTCGACACTTGGGCAGATCCTAAGTCACTTTTGACCGGTCTGCTTTAAAAACAAACTGTGAGATTCCTCTAAAGCTAATTAGAAATAACAAAAGGTAGGCAGGACCACAAAACGTATGTCTCAAACCCCAGTGCTAAGCTACAGGAGAGGTCTACAGTCTTGATGCGACAAGTGCTTTTAAACCCATCACACAAATTATGGGCGATTAATTTCGGTTGTCGGGGTTTTTCGCCCCCCCCTCGCTGACTTCGCTGCCACCAGGAACCAGCCTTTGCCGTTGAGGGAATAAAGTTTAATTCATTCAAACTTGTGACACACGTGTGTCTCCTCCCGAGCGGAGAGGGTGAGGTGACAATGAATCAGAACCAAAGCCAACACTACGGTCCACGTTCCGCAGGGCGAGCCCAGGAATGACTCCCTGCTTCCAGAACGCGCTACCCGAGCCTCGCCCCGCGCCCGGTCACGGGGGCAGCTTCTCAGGAACCGGTGGAGACCTCGCAAAGATCAGGGGGCTCAGCAGCCCGCCTGAAGCCCGCGGCACAGCGGATCCCAGCCAGCTCTCCGGCCGTGCCCCGGCCTCCAGCCCACCCTCCTGCAGAGCACCTGCTCCTCACGGACCACGCCAACCACCCGCTCCGTCGGCGCGTGAAATCAGCTTTCTGCTGTGCTAACCACACACCTTCACAAGCTACCCCATATAATTTCACAAATAAATTATGTTACTTTGGAAAAAAAAAATACTTGTTTGCTTAAAATATAATCACTAATAAAAATATTTAAATAATTTCTGAAAAACCACCTGGCAATGCGGTTAAAATACAATTCCCATTCTAGTCTCTACATTGAGAATGACAGTCGGCTTTTCTTTCCGGGGTTCATCGCAGAATTCAGCCTGACAGCTTGTCAGCAAACTTGAACTATTCAGTCACAAAACTTGGATTCCAAACGAGCCCTTCTTTCATCTGCCAATTTGAAAACATCAGGAATCACCACACTAAGTGAAAAATCAAGTAGACGACAACTAATTTGGCTATTGAAAGGAAGCAATAAACCGTGGAGTACTTCTCCGTGATTACGAGGAACAGCACTGAGAGAAGCCCAAGCAGCCCAGCGCACCCCGTAAGGGCTCCGAGAAATTCCACCTCGTTCCTTCCAACCGCATCAACACAATGAGGAACACCGTGCGGGTGGCTCCTGCCCTACACCACGGCGGGAAGAAATCCTTCTGGCTTGGCGGCCTCACATCAGGTCTCAACGGCAGCTTTTAAAAATAAGCCCTCGTAACACGTGAGTTTAATTCTCCTAATTAACTTCTGGGCACTGGCCCATCTTTACTGCTCAACGACCAACAGCCTTTTCCACCCAGACTAATCTCTGGCCGCTCACCTACACTGGAAGCCACCAACAAGCCCAGTCAGATTTGCTGTGCCACGGTCCAAATAACGACAAATGGCAGCGATAATTATCCAGATGGGTTTCCCCAGTCTTACTGGTGCAAGATCCAGGTACCGGCTACAACCAAATGGGACACGACGGGGGAAAACACGCGCAGCTGATCCCAGCTACGGCAGCCATGGGAGCACCCCACGGCACGTCAAACTATTCCACCGGTGACCCCAAAGAGGGGACGGAAACACCTGCTCAGCAGAAAACACTTCTGGGTATTTCCCAGATGGAAAACGGGCAAGCTTTATACCTTCTCCGGGTCTTTCTCAACAGAACCACTTGCTAACAGAATACGAGAAATTTTGGGTTTCCTATTGAAGAGCAAACCTATCTAAAAGACACCACTTGTAAACATCTGAAAGACAACGGCTGATAGCATACAAATCTTCAGCTTCTTCCACTGCACAAACAACTAACCCTTAGGAAACCTTGTGAGATGATTTACCACCAGTATTCCTCATTTATAGCGCATCTTTGCTGCAGGCACGGGCGAAAGGACACTGCTAAAGCTGGCCTAATGTAAACTGCAGTTAACAGTGCCGAGGCCCCAAAGCTTCCTCAAATTCCCACCTCCAGAAATCAAATCCGATCAGCAGAGATACAGCTAGAAAGGTTCATCAAGACACAGTAAGGGATGCTTCGCTGTGTTTGCTGAAAAGCAGTATCAGCTTCTCCCCTCGCTGTTTTACTCACAATGAAGCTCTGCTAAGGAAGAAGTATTAGTTATCACCCGCCGCTTAACCCTGGTTATTAACGGATAGGCCTGCACGTCCCTGTGCTGCCCGGTCGCTGCAAGGGCAGAGCCTCTGAGAGAGGTTCCAAGAAGCAGCCTTGGAGATGTTCCTCTGTCCCGTACCCCACGATTACAGCTCCGTTCCCAGGACATCACGGGCCATCGGGAAGGACGGAGCATCATCCCCTCACTGTACGAGCCGCCTTGCTGGGAGGCAGAGGGTGATGCTCCACCGCATGAACAGCCCTCTAAGCCCTTGGTCTCCGGCTCTCCAATGTAGGACACATGATTTAAAACCACCTGAAGGTGCTACTTCTCTCACCCCCGACACATACGCGATTACCATCACTGCCACAGTCAGGAATGGAATTCTCTCCAGTGCAGGGTTGGTGGCAGCGCGGACCAGGCACCTCACCCATTTTGGTTACACATTTGTCTCGGATTTGGAATAACTGAGGGATGAAGATGTTCTCAGCCATGTCAACAGGCTGCCCAGGCAGTGGTGGAGTCCCCATCCCTGGAGGGGTTCCAAAAACGCGTGGATGTGGCACTTCAGGCCATGGTTTAGCAGGCGTGGGGGTGTTGGGGTGACGGTTGGACTTGATGAGCTCAGAGGTCTCTTCCAACCCTAATGATTCTGTGATTCTTTGTTTGTGGGAGCTAAACACGACAACTGAGATTGTGCCAGCTCACGTGGGGGGTTTCGATTTTCCGAGTACAGTGTTTTAAAGGAGCAAAACTTCCCTGTGGTCAGAACCCAACTGTAGGGCACTCTTCCCCTTGGAAACTACCACTGCCACTTCGCAGCACAACTCCTCCTCTCGCCAAGCTTGGTCACCTGCTCTGACACGGCTTCCTCACCACCGGAGACGGCGATGCGTTTGCTCGGCTGACGCAAGCTCTACTTGCAAGTACAGTTTTACTGGGCTTCCGATTGTCAGTGATGGAAAACCAAATAAAAATTCTGAGTTCCTGAAACACTACAGACCTGTCTGAAGCCCATTTAAACATGGAAACTCCAAACTAAGCCTTCACAGAAATATTACATATTTTTAAAAGAATTAAAATTACTTTTTAGATTTGTTATTTCAACCAGCTAGAGAGAAACAATGACCCAAATGAAGAAGATAACGCTTTGTTTACCAGATTCTGGAGCTACAAGATTATTCCAAAAACCGAAGGCTGGAATAAACAAAGATTATTCCTTCTGCATGGAGAATATGCAGCCTGGCTTCTTTGACTGCGTCTGAATCCTTGCTCCACCAGAGTGCCGACATTTAAGAATATCAGGAGCCTATTTGACTTCACAGAGACTATTCAATTATACTTAAAACTTGTCCATATTCTTCAATGGCTTGAATCACAGGAAAGGTGTTAGAGAAGAACATCATCTGTAGCAAAAACAGGGGATAAAAAAGTTTCTCGTGATGGAAGCTCTACAGGAAAAAGGGATACAGTGCACCCAAACAGCACTGTGTAACCAATGATTTGTACCAGACATGGCCATAGCAAATTGAATTAACTTCTAAGCACAAAATTACGATTGTAATTACAGTTACAAAAGTACAATACAATGCAAACTTTACCAAGAATGGAGTACAATTAATATGCAAACGATGGTGCAAGAACCAGGAGTCATTTTAGAGGATATTTGAAGAAAGAAGGAACTTTGTTCACCCTGCTCATGGTAATTTTCCACTTTCACCATGATGTTAATGAAAACCTCTTTGTGAAGCAATGAAAACAAAAAGGAGCAAAAATAATTTTTAATTTTTTTTATTTTAAATCTACTGTAAGTCCATAAATTCCGCAACATCGTTAAAGAATAAACCATTCTCGAGTATTGTAGCCAGTGTTAATAGGAAAGACTCACAGCGATACTGAACGGGGCACTGGCAAATCGGAAAACTTCAGGGTGCAGGCACAGAACGGCCGCGGGATTTACTGCGGATTAACGGCAGAATCATAGGACAGGCATCCAAAAGAACCTGACGTCCGGCACCAAGAGGGGGAGTGTGCGTCCAGGAAAGATTTGTGGGCAAGACTTATTGCCGATGCCAACAGACACTCAATTACAGCTCCGGTAGCCTTGAAAGCCGGGCGCACCAAGCCCCGCGAAACGCCAAGTTCCGCATTAGAGCACAGAACTCATTCTGATGGGAAAAAATATATGGGAAACTACTTTTTCAGCTTGTATCATTAACTACTATAATCACTTACTGTACACAGCATTATTAAATATTCCTCCAGAATAAAAGGGGTAAATATATTGCTTAAATATTCAGTGGCTGGCTGTAAAATTTCATTCCAGATTAACTGACGAAGATGAAGAAACGCTGCCAAAAACAAACAATTTATCTTCACTACACGCAGCAGATCGCTCTCGGAATTACGCCAGAGGCTATGTGGGTTTGAATTCAAGAGCTGCATAAAAAGAAAACTACACCCCTGCTACACACCGTGCTGAACATCACCGAACACACAGTTTGCTGCAGTGCTGCTTAAATAATTCAGAAAGAAATTTTGGGTATCAACCATATTTCAGAAGTATTGTAGCTCTTGATATATTCCAAATAAATGCTTGTTTTTAAAACTTCTGCTAAAATCCATTAGAGTAAAGAGGAAAACAGAAAAGTCAAAGACTCGAATCCAACAAAGGACTGGTTTCTAGGAGAGAATTTAAGAAAGATTTGTTGTCAGTAAGAAAGGCACCTCCAAGGGCGTGCATCTTATAATATACACATGCATTTCCACCTACTCATCTGCAACCTTGAGAGATTCCAACTGGCTCTTGTCAGCCTGGACAGTGTAATCTTAGTACAGACATACGTGCATCTATATATTTGTACAGAGCTATAACAAAGTAATAAATAAGCAGCCTTATTCAACACCAAAAATTCCATAAACCTTCTCCAATTAGATTTCGGTTCCAGCTAGCTCTGACCTATGACTGGAGTGCTCTGCAAGTCTCCTTCCGCAGTTGACTTGAAGTGTGCATTTCTCCTATTCTTAGAAAATGTAGATAATTTGAAATGTTCAAACCTCACTAAATGTTTAACGGCATATAACTACAACGAGGAGGAGGAGGAATAATGCACGTTCAAGACCTTGCTGAATCGGTGGCAGTGCACCTCTGCTGAGACCCATCACCCATCATCTGCCAAGAGGAACACTGTTCTGAACTTCCACGTGCACCTACACGAGGTCCGTATATCCTTCGCACAAAATCGGTTCTTTCCAACGAAGACCTCATGACTGCATTCATTCACCCTCCTTCATCGCATTCCTCAGTAGCCCTACCACAGCTTCTAGCAGAGCAGAGAACTCACTCCCGGTAAAACTTCAAGCAACCTTCTATGAAAACTGATGAGACTAACGCTATGTCTCCAATCAAATAATGCAGCATAAAAAGCGTGAATCCGTGAGCGAGGAGGCTAGTGCCCCAGCACTAGTGTTCTCCAGGACAACAGGACCTAGTGTTCTCCAGGAGAACAGAACGTGGGTGCCTGCAGCACACCTTCTCAACCAACGGCCTCTGAAAGGAGATCAATCCATGGGCTTCGAGACTGTAACATGAAGCATACTGAACTCAGCTCAACAGGGATGACTGGAGGAATCGCTTTAGAAGCATCTCTCTGGTTCACAAGAGGATCCTCACGGCACAGCACAGTCTCCGAGAAGATGCTTTTCTGCTCCATGTCATATACTGGACAGCTCAGGATGTGACCTACAGAGTAAAGCTAAAGCTCAGAGAAGGTGGCAAAAGCCACAGGGAAGAGCATTTACTCACGACACAGTGCTACAGAAAAAGCACAGTGAAGGAATGGCCCAAAGGGCTGAAAAGTCCACGCTCAGCGCTGACGCTTCGACACCTCCAGCACCCAGCCACCGGAGTCTGAAGAATGCCAGCTCCCAGAACCTTCCTCAGATTTTAGAAATAATCAGTCAGTTGCCTTAGCTAAAGACCCAGCTCATCAGTTCTTACTGCAAGTTAGATGTGATGTAAAATATTAAATAAAAAACATTTAAAGCAATGATGAGAAATTATTAAAACTCCACGCAGTTGCACTAGCAGAGAATCTTAAATTTGGGGAAATCAAGTCTTCCAGTGCACACCGTACAGCACGAACACCAGCGGCTGGCTAGCTGCTAACAGCATGCCATCAAACTTCTTCCCCAGGACATAAAAAAAAGGGGGGGAGATTTTGAGAGAAATACTTACTGTATAGCAACAATCTTGCTTTAATGTGTGGGAAAGTTTATCTATCAAGGGACGTAAAGAAGGTGTTTAAGGACAAGGGGCAATAGGCACAAAGTGAAGCATAGTAAGTTCCATCTGAACAGGAGGAAGAACTTCTTCCCTCTGAGGGTGACGGAGCCCTGGCCCAGGCTGCCCAGGGAGGCTGTGGAGTCTCCTTCTCTGGAGATATTCCAGCCCTGCCTGGACGCGGTGCTGTGCAGCCTGCTCTGGGTGACCCTGCTTCGGCAGGGGGTTGGGCTGGGTGACCCACAGAGGGCCCTGCCAAACCCTAACGTTCTGTGATTCTGTGATTCTGAGAAGTCTTCTCTCCCAGCAGTCCCTGGCTTCTAGACTCTTCCCATCAGCACAGAGCTGCCCTGTAGTCACAGCAGCACAATGGCAACCCTTCATCTCGCCTGGTTTGAGCATCCTGAACGGATGCCTGGGTGCTGCAGCCCTCCAGGGCAGGACCGGTGCCGGTTCCCGCAAGAATTTTCAGGGCGCTGGATCACCACGGCGTTCGCTCTTTTGTCCTTTTTGCTACCATTTTGCCACAGGGTGACCAAGTCGCCGACAGCAGCGTCAAACCAACCCGAGCACTGCTTACCCCGTGTGTACGACAAGCCGGTTTCACCCCACGTAACACATTTCGGGACAGCCTCCCGCCGTGAGGAAGGGAAAAATGTTGGGTTTCTTGGTCTTGAACCCTGAAAGCCCACTCCAGGTCTCCTCACGGCAGAGATCTAAATGTTACGCCAACACCTGAGGATTTATGCAGGGTCTGCACGACCAGGCAGAGGGCACGATCTGCAAGGGGATGTTTTCTGAGCAGTTTAGGACCGCTGCATACTTTCGCAGAACACGAAGAACACATCCTTCTCTTTTCTCTTGTTTTGAACACCTTCGTCCATGGTAAGAGGATGGCAAATAATATTCACATGAGATAAATGATACTGGAACCCACACAGAAACACTCCCGAGTCATTCCGCATGCATGAAGGAAGGTTCTTGCGCCTCTCGCCATACGCAAAGCTTCGTATTGTCGTCACTGCTCAAGACTATGCTCCAGCAATACGTAATGTTTCTCTTTTAGATTATGTCTACCCATAGACGTTTTAAAAAAACCCTAGCTTTCTTCAGGCTAGCTTTCATCATGACTTCTTTCAAGATAATACAATTCTAAAATTATTTTGAAAATTTTGTACATATTTTGCAACCAGAGTAATAACTATCTCTGAAAAATACACTGAACTGCTTTAATCACTCTTCTCTTACAGCACTGGCTTCCAACCCCTTTGAACAACCCGAGATCAATAATAACCAGGCGAGACTAGTTTCGAGTCTACACGATAAAAATAGGTAACAAACCGCTGCTGGTTAGAGGCTGCGCCGCGCGTAGGTCAGCTGAAGGTCCCAGGTAGCCAGCCCGTCTGTGTCCTGGAGCCGTGTTTCACCCGTGCCTCCTCCTCCTCCTCGGCGCTAAACATCGGGCCACTGCACCCTATCGATCTCCTCGAAACCTCCAGAATAATCCATTTCAAGACAACGCCGCGCAAGCCGACTAAAGCTCTTTAATTACATCACTGCTGAAAGGAAATCATTGATCAACGGCACGATGGGAGCAGCCGCTGCCCCCCGCACTGGATCAAAGTCGATGAAACGGCCGAGTAGCCGCCCTGGTGAGGACCCTCCCCAGATCGGCGCCCACGGACAAGCGAGAGCAGCTCTGCTCGCACACACTGCTCGCGACCGGCTGGAAGCTCGCCCTGGCAGGTGTCACACTGTGAGCGTGGGGTCCGATTACTCTAATTAAATATAATATTAGCAACAGATCTTCGTATTGATCCCTAACACCACCCCCACCCCCCCCACAAAACAGAAAATTAAAAGCTCGCGGGAGGGACTTACAGGCTAACAGGTAGGTTTAATGGTTTCAATCTCACATCAGCTTTCCCTATGCTGTGTTTCCTAAAACTACTATTGATTTCTTACTGCAGCAAACACAGATTTTTAACAATTTCCTTCATTAGAGTAACATTACCTACTTTGTTACCAGCTAAATAAATAAATTAACCCCCCCCAAAGCAGCACACATCCACTTTTTTAACCGAGACTAGCAAAAACATTAAACAAGCTCAACTGAATAGTGAAGTTGGGTTTTGATTTTAGACCTACTGTAATAAAAACAAAATTATCATATAAGCATAAGGAAATACTTATCTTGATATGAAGAATTTTATTTTCCTCAGCTAGCGACTAAAAATGTTTAAAAATGAGTATCTGCATATAGCATATACACTCATCTGTGCATTTCACGTACAAGATAACGAAAAATGAGAAAATACTCATGACGTTATCATTCAAACAAGAAGTATTTTGAATTTTTGAAAATTTTTTGGTGGCAGTTCACAGTGCAATGTGAATGCTTCCTATCACCAGCACCAATTACGCAGGAATCAAATCATAAATGAGTATCTAATCCCCCAACTTTGTCCTTTTAAGCCTCCTTGAGCGTTCTTGCCTCTCTGGCAGGAGTCGGTACGGGCTGCCTCCGCGTCACGTCTGCCCCCATTCATCCCCTATTCCCTCCGGTGCTTCTCCCTGCTAATGCCCAAATGGCATCAACCTGTTGTTCCGCACAGCCCTGAAAAGGCGAGCCTGCTGGCTAATTTACCAAGGGATTCAAGCCCTGAAACCACTTCAATCTGTTCCTCCGCTCGGTGTAAAAGCCCTGCCCCTGACAGCCAGGCTCCCAAGCCAAGGGATGGGGGGGGGAATCTCATTTTAAGAAAGAAAAATTCAAAGCGGGAGACATTTAAAGTCATGCCTGCACACGCCAAACTCATCAGGCGCAGTTGCACGCTTTCGCAGCCCAAAAGCTGGGAAATCTCCAGCGTTGTGAGAGAACCACGGGGATTTTTGTGTTTAAACACGCTGATGGTACAAAACCTGACACACCGACAACGTCAACCGTGTTACGTTGCCTGCGGTGGATACGAAGAGCTCTGCCCAGCTCTAGCTATTCCACCTAATTTTTAAAAAGTTTGGTGTTCATCTGTGAACGTGTTGGGCTTATTTCCACGCCCGCGTCCTGCGGGTCCGAGGCAGCGGGCCGTGCGGCTATTCCTCCAGCAACCGCTGCCAAAGCCCCACGCCCGAAGGATTGTAAATGGCTATACTGGACACCCACGGGACTGATAAACCGACAAAATTCCGAGTGCTGGTCGGCCTTTGGAGGAGCGGGGCTGGCAGTGGGGGCAGACGCTGCCCGTGAATCCAGCCCGAAGGCTGCACCTCTGCGCCTATGCCAACGCCCGAGGCCGGCGTCCAGCCCACGCCAAGCCTTTTCCACTCTCTTCCCCTACCCTCGCAAGCCTAATAAACAACAAAGCCGTCATTTTTTTCACATTTTAAAAAGCGAGTACGGTGATTCATAACTATTTCATAATTAAAATTTTATGGCAAATAGATACAGCCATCAGTCATCCAGTCCGGTGTGTCCAAAAACAGGGAGATTTCGATTTATAAGCCCATGCAGTACTGTGTGAGCTACGCTGTATAAAAACACATTTCCAGGGAGTTACTGAACTAGGGAAAGCAAAAGCTGTTTGGTTTTTTTTTAAATCAAATACAGTGTAGATTATGAATTTCTTTGCACATTGCAGCAGCTCCATGCAGTGATTGATGTTTAAAAAGGAACAGAAATATTATCCTCTTTCTTTTTCCAGTGCTACACTAATAACGTTGGGCAGTATCGCTGGTACTTCCCAATGCCAAGAACACAGATTTTCTGCAATTACAAAACACCAGGGAAAACAACCCCAACCTGTCAGTGCCAGGGGTCTCCCAGACAATGCAAGCTCGTAAATTGGTGTTCGTAAGACAGGCATGCTCAGAAATATTTAAGAGCACGATACTCTGCATCCCATTTCAATAAATTTTCCTGTAGCAACAAGATGGAATTCTCTCACTGGCAATGCAAAGAGTGAAACTGGTGGTCTGGTACATACACACATTTCTGGATTTCCAAAATTTGTATGGAGCATCTCGGTTCTCAGGAGCTGCAGAACCCATCATTGCTACAGACTTTAACAGCCATGCTGTTCACAGCGTGAACCAGGATGATCTCACCTATTCAACACACACAGCCAGCTCCTTTCAGTCAGAAACGTCGGGAAGCGTTTGCAAAGCAGTTTTACAAGTACACGTTTTCCTCCCTTTGCAGGATCTGTACAGCCTGCTCTTTCAGAATCATCTTTAGTGTAGTCTTTAGTTAGCATCATCTTTATTTAATACGACATCATTTGCTTAAAAAAACAATAAACCCAAATATTTAAAATAACTGAATCTGTTCTATTAGATATTCTTAAAAGGACTTTTTTCTTCATCCCATAAATACCCCACATCACCTGGGCAATAGCCTTCTGCTGGAGCCGACCCAGCTATTGCATTCTACTAAACGCCGTGGTCTGCGACACAGCGCGTGCCACGTGGCTCTCCAAGAAATGCCCATTTTTAAGATACAAGCTGACACCACGTTCCCCATGTTTCCACATGTACCCTAGTGCCAGACGCCAGCAACTCTCTGTAAGAATACTCAGGGATTCCCAACACTTTTTACAACTACAACACTAGCTGTCGACGTCTGAGATTATTAGCCACTTCTAAGGAGGAAAAATATCTTGTGGCTTGCGTGGAAAGGTTGGTGTAAGTTTTCCAGCAAAAATTTCTACTTGGAAAAAGAATTGGCTTGTATTTTCACCAAAAAAAAAAAAAAAAAAAAAAAAAGCGTGCTAAACACTGGACTTGCTGCTTGAACAAACTATTATCACATGCTTCACCAGTCCATTAAAGAAAGTAATTTAATCACTTTGTATTTTCTCAGTAAAATCTCATTCAGAGAAATTTTATTGCCAGCTATCTAAATAGTAAATACTTATTATCCTCTCAAAATGAGTTTTTGCTTGCCAAGGGCAAACCCGTTGCTGTTATTGTAGTGCTCTGTCAGAGCAACAAGAAGTTAAAAAGGTTATAAAGACACCATTAACGTCACGGGACTGTCTCGTCAGGACTCAAAAGTGCTTCGTAATTGAGGGTTTTATTCAAAGTGTATTAGCGCCCGCACCCACGGCCCAGCTAACACGCCGCTTTAGGCTCTGTTTCGCTGCAGCCCTGCATAATCACCCACAACAGCCCAATACCGTAAATCTATCTGTCGAGGAGCACGGCTCGTTTTATCAGCTGCTCTTTGACTAAAACGTCAGCGCCGCACAGCTCGACGGGGCGCAGCCAGCCAGGGCCACCCAGCAAGCGCAGACGACAGCTGATTGGCACCCGCCACACGTCCCCGCGCGGAAACACAGCACGTGCGGCCGCTTCCTTCGGAAAAGCACATTTCTGGGAATAAGCCTGGTCGCTAGGCTTCTGAAAAGTCTACCTGCGCGCCAGCACAGACCTGGAAATGGTGCAGCCCACGAGCTAATCTTCGTTAATTATCTTGATAGGTTAGCGTAGCGCGACAGAGCCGCTGCAGGAGCATCCCTGGGCAGCGGGAAGGGTTGAGGTCCCTCTGCCACTCGATTCCACCGCCCAAGGGCTTTGCCACCACCCAAATGTGGGCTTTGGTGGCAATCTTGGTGATCGTTTATCTCCTACAAACACTCGACAAAGACAGGGAACAATAACAGAAGTAAGTAAAAATCTCTCTCCTCTGCTCTCCTCCTGGGCCCCAAGCAGCTCTGGAGCTGTAGTAACTCTGTGGCCCTCAGCCCACCTCAGGTAAACCTGCTCCTCTTGCTACACAGCTGCTCCAACGCGGGAAGCGTCGCATTTCTGGTCTAGGTTGCAACAAGGTCTACAACGGGGTTTTCAGAACGCGTGTTAATGACTACAGGCAGTTTCTAAAACGCATCTATTTAATGCATATATTAAAAACGCGTATGTTGAATTTTTAATTTTCATACTTTAAGCATAATTTGCTTGAATAAAGTAACACAACGTTAATTTTGTACTTCAACAACTGCTACAAAAAAAGATGCTTACTCGAATGAAAACTTCAACTGCACGCAAATCAAAAAATGAATGAGAAAGCGGGGGGAAAAGACCTCACAAAAACTTCCCAGTTCCAGTGTCACCTCTCTTCAAATGCTCCTAATAACGATGTCCTTACCTTCTCATCTTCAATCAAAAAGCATGGTGAAAAATAGAAGGAGGAAAATAAGTTGAGGAGCAAATCTCTTTCTGCTGTGCCTACTACAGACAAGACGAAGTGTGTGGGGGATTATTCAGTGGTGATATCAGCCTCAAGCAGTTGTATCACACAAGCTGAAATTCTAGGTGCTAGAAAAAGCCAGAAAGTCAGCACCTCTCATCTTCTGCCACGCTGTGACAACCAGAACGCAGCTGAGCACTGTAGGACATGGTTTGAAGGTACATCCTTCCGTGGACTGAGCTCCACCACCTCCCATCAGAACCGCAAAAGGCCCGTCAGCTTTTACTTGCCTAGAAGCCCCGACAGCAGCGTGTATATGGCTGCAAGAGAGGCAAAAATGTCAGCAGGATGAACTACTGCTTGTTTAGAAATGGTGGACTGGAACATACAAACCAGCGTTTCACCTTGACATCAAATGTCTGGACAAGGTATTCAAAATTGAGACTTGAGACATTATTACGTACTACAGGTACTGCCAAGGCAAGGAGCGTGGGCTCTTCGCAAGGTCACATTCACAGCTAAAGAACAAAAAACCCCAACATTCCCTTACTGAAACACTTTCCAGCGTCATTGCTGAAGTCTAAGCTGGTCACAGTTAGAGGTTCACCAGATGTGATCAGCTCCAAATACCCTTCATAACAACCTCGATTATTCCCCTGAAGTCCAGAGGTTTCCTTCGCCAGGCATGCAACACCTAAAGACAGGCAACTGATTCTCAGATTTTTTTCAGGAGCAGAGGACACCACATCACCAGCTTCAGCAGATCTCATAGGACCAGTCTGGAAACAGTCCTGACAGATTTGCTAAAGGCAGGAGTTTCGGAGAAGCGGGCAGGAAAAGAAGGAAGGCACATGAAATGGAAATACTGCAGGTTTCCCTTCACAGCAAGTAAATGATGATTCTAGCGAAATTTATATTTCATGGAAAATAATTTGACCACCGCCCACAGGGAATAACTGCACTTCCATAACACAGTCCGGGATGAACAACTCCATACATTGTAGGATGATGACCGCACGACATCCCATTAGGATCATTTGACTAATAAAACCTGTTTATTGCAACTTCTGAACCGTTTGGGCTAAAATTTTACGTGCTTAGGGGTGCTTCAGTTGATTTTTGTGGGTTTCATTTATTCCATTTTGCTCAATTATCTGTGCATAACTGTTTCTGAAGATAGGAACAAGACAGATGCTTCATCTTTGTAAAACATGTTGAGGATCTTCTCTTTGAGGAGCTCTACAGCCCCCCACATTTGCAGTAGCACCCGGGACACAACACGTCCCCATGAAACCGTGCCTCGGTGCGTTCCAGCCGTTGGCCGATGGAAAAGAGATGACTGAGGACGCAGGCAAACCACTGTGGCTAAAGAACCTCAGCTTTCTTCTCTGAGGAGGCTCAAACCCAAGCTGAAAAATGAAGCTGGACTTTCTGTGGGGTTTAATCGAACCGGGCCGGGCTGGGCACAAAAGCTGCGAGGAAGGCGATTTCTCTCCAAGCCTTTCCAGCACGTTCTCTGCCTGAGTGAAACGCTGAAAGCGTGCAATCTAGACCACATAAAGTAGGTGTGCATTAAGGCGAACCACTGGCCAGAACGCAACACAAAACTGTTCGCGTGAACACCAGGTCTTGTGGTGCTGCGTACCCCAATTTTGCACCCGTTTGTTCTGACCCAATACTCACGTGAGCAGCACCACAGCATTCTAAAAAGTTTCCTCTTCCCCTCTGCCCTTCTCCGCCTCTGCTGCTCGTAGCTGCCCTAGCCTTTCCCTCTGCCACATCTTCCCCCTAACGTAACTTCTGGCTGCTTTGCACTGTTTCACTCTTCCACAACTTCTTTCCCTCCTCCCCTTAGTTTCTCCCATTCTTCAGGCCAGAAAATCCAGAAGCAAAGCGCTAGTGCAAGCTAGGAGTAGACAGGAGCCAACACCAGAGTTGCAGACGGGTACATCAGTGCGAGTGAGAAGAGCAGAAACAACTTCCAGGATGAAATTCTGCCACATATTTCCAAAAAGCAACTGCACATATTCCATATTGTCATACTGAGACAATAATTCATCGAAGCACTGCTAAGAACACCTTCTACAGCACTGCATTTTCATTGGAACAAGCTAATCGGCATAGGTTCAACTATTATCAGATTTCAGTGCAAGTTCTTTTTGCTATTAAAAACCTTGATAACATCAGCAAAACTAGACCTCGCTGCCTTCTCTCTCTGCCTCAGTGCAGTCTGGATACGTAACAGCATCACCGACCCTTTATTTTATCTCTGCTGCCTGCAGGTAACGACCCTACGGAGCTCTGCACTGGGCTGCTCAGCCCAGGCAGGACCAGCTCACGGTTTCAAACACTTGCTCTTTTACAACGTAAATGTGAATGACCCTTGATTCCTAAAGAACTGAGAAATCCAAGATGGACTCTTCCCTTTGCGTTTTCTTGCCTTGAGTTGCTAGCAACGGAATGGCGATCTCACCTCGCTTAAAGAGGCTGACTGTTATAAAACCATTAACATTTCTCAAAGAAGACTCTCCAAGGGCTGAAGATCAACAGCATAAAATGCTCAAAACCTGTAAGACAATGCTCTGATTAAATTGTTTCATTGGGTGTTTTAACAACATTAAGGGATACTCAACGGCTTAAACAAAGAAGCCTGCCCAGAAATCTTCAATAATATATTATGCTGTAGCCACAGAGCAAAGCAATAGAAAGGGAATTAAAGGGAGGATCTGACATAAAAGCACACAATTTGATTATTCACATTAGCTGTGTTTTGAAATGCTTTTTTTCTTCTTGCTAGGGTAATCAATACAACTCCGAGGGCAAAGGACACAAGTTTTCATTACTCTTGCCTTTTAAAGACGCCGTTTCGCCCTTTCCCACGTATCGCAGCGCAATTCTTTACTAAGCTGGTGGCAACACGGCTGCAATCATTGTCTGCAAATTTAATTCGGCGTGAACTTTCCTCGCTTTTGCATATTGATTCACATTTGGCAGAGCGTTCAGTCAAAGTCGAGCCTTCCATTCCAAAAGAGGCGGCTGAAGAAATACATATCTGTCTGTGTGTGTGCGTACGTATGGTTTGTACCCACCGATCCACTGTTCAAGCAAGGTTGAGGGAGCTGGGCTTCTTCAGCCTGGAGAAGAGAAGGCTGAGAGGGGACCTTAGAAATGCCTCTAAATATCTGCAGGGTGGGGGTCAGGAGGATGGGGCCAGACTCTTTCCAGTGGTGCCCAGCGACAGGACAAGGGGCAACGGGCACAAACTGAAGCAGAGGAAGCTCCAACTGAACAGGAGGAAGAACTTCTTCCCTCTGAGGGTGACGGAGCCCTGGCCCAGGCTGCCCAGGGAGGCTGTGGAGTCTCCTTCTCTGGAGATATTCAAGCCCCGCCTGGACACGGTGCTGTGCAGCCTGCTCTGGGTGACCCTGCTTCGGCAGGGGGTTGGGCTGGGGGACCCACAGAGGTCCCTGCCAACCCTGACCATGCTGGGATTCTGTAATAAACACTGTCACTACCATTTTATCATGATGTTATAAAACTCTTCTCATACAGGTTCCGTGGCAACGCTTTAACTCACGCCTCCGCCCCTCACCCCTCTCCCTCCTTGGTTTCAATCCAAGGGAGATGGCGGGTGCTTGTTCGGGTCTCCCTGCACAGCCGAACACCAGAAATAGGGAATTTTAAACCCTACAGGCAGACAGAGCTCTGGGCAGCTGGCGCAAGTTTGTTCATCACGTATTTGGGAGATTTTTGGCGAGTAAAACTCTCTGAATGCACTCGTGGATTGTTACTATGGGAAGAGCTCAGAGTAGACCACGTGAAGCTTCTAGCTAGCAGATACTTTCTTCAAAAGGAAAATACTCATTTGTCTTTCAATAAAACTATTGATACACATACTACACTACTTCAAGTAGCTGCGAGACTGAAGCTGTGTTCAGCCTCTGAAACAATTCTTTCGGGTGAGTTCGAGGGTAAAAAAGCACGTTTCATTGCCAGGATGGGCAACACCCTATCGTGGATGGGACACAGCAAGCTGCCCACTCTGCCCCCAGTTCATGCTGGGTCCACCTCCCAGTAGCAGCGTGGTCAGGCATAGTCCTGCCTGACTGGGCATGTACGGAAGCAACGCGGCTTCGGTGAGAACAGAAAACAACCTTGTCTCCAAAGAGTGCATTTTCATAATATCACCTTTTTTTTTTTTTTTTTTACAAAAAGAAATTTCTTGAAATCCTGAGAAAGCATGGATGGTTGAAGATATTTGTTCTCCAAAAAATTAAGCGAACACTTGTTCTACCCTTTTGTACAGAGCACATAATAAATTACATCTTAAAGATTTTTTTAAAAAAAATCTTTTTAGATAGCTACAGCTGAGAAAACCTTTCAAAATAATAGTGTTTAGAAAAATAGAACATTTTGAAAATAATGGTATTTAGAAAAATAGAATTTTAAGAGATAAAGTCATCTTATTATTACAGAAGTTTATCTTAAAGTCTGTTTATCAAGAGCATTCTCATAGGCAGAAACTATTGTCGTATAAAATCCTTTCAAACACTGAAAGCAGCCAAACAGCCCCCAGTACCTTTTTTTAAAAATACACATATCAAAATTTCACAAAACAAAGAAGCACGAACAATACAAAAAAGCAAAAGAATAATGCCTATTTTTGTAGAAATTCTTACTGGTAGTCTCGTAAGTATGAGAACTCCTCTGAAGTCACACACAAGTTCTTATTAAATGATAGGTGGCCATCTTTATAAAAAGCCTAATGCAATTGCACCACTGGGGGGGGGGATCTTGAAGTTACTATGTTTTATCTGCTATATTTTAAGATTTATTCAGTCAACACCTCATAATCATCTCTAAATCTAATGGGACACAAATACATTTCATCACAGATGAAAATCTTCAGCGACTGCTAAAATGAAAATCAAGAAATTATTACAAACTCGTTGGCTCTCAGCATGCATTAATCAGAAATCATCATAAATCCGCATGCTTCTTCAGACAGCGCATTAGTCACCCAGTTTGGTATGATAACGACAGTGACTAATGGGCCCGGAGTTAGAAGGGTCAATCATAAACTCATCAAATGCCTCATTTAATTTCTAATTTGGACAAACACAATTTGTTTATGGGAAAGATATCAGGTGTTCTTGAATGAATAATGGCTATGAAACCAAACTCCATTAATCAGCGCTTGATTACAAATGACTTGGAGATTGTTTGTTCTAATTTCGTTCATTTGGGTCAACAAAGAAAACATGAGCAGACAAAACCGCTTGGAAAAAATAGCACACTTCGTCCTCTGTATTCAATACAGTTGTGATAAATATTCTTTAAATAACTGCAAAACAAGAAGTTTATTACCCATAGTAAATACTCTTCTTGGTTCAAGTTAAAAAATTAACATGCTTGATTTACAGGAAGATCATGGAGGCACGAAACAAGATCTTCAGGTGCTGGGCGACTGCGCGCTGAATTCCGAGCTGAATTCCCTATTTCAGGTTTTCCTGAAGGGACGAATATGAAAAGCATAAAAATGGCAGGTTTTGAGTTCCACTTGCTGTGAAATCTTTCAAGAAAATGACGCAAACTAACCTCTTCCACAAGCAGGCGAGGGAGCGCAGCAGAACTGACGGTGGACCAAGAGGAAAAAACGCCCAGGGATCTGCGCGTACCAAAGTTCACAAACTCCTGCTGTGTTTTCACAGAATTCCAGCATGGTAGGGGTTGGAAGCGACCTCTGTGGGTCATCTAGTCCAACCCTCCTGCCGAAGCAGGGTCACCTACAGCAGGCTTTCCGGGCTTTAAGATCTACACACCCACCCCGCATGCCGTTAGCATTCAGCAATAATTCCACATGTCACTACCGTGCAGAAGAACTGAAGAAGTTCCTCCAAGGTTGGCTGCGAGAACTGGGGCTGTACCCAGGAGGAGCTGTCACCAGCACCAGTAGGGACACCACGTTGCGTTTGGAACGCCCGCTGCCTCCAGGTCCCAAGCTCTCACAGCACCGAGCCCCCGGCTCAGGGCAGCCCCCATGCCCTGAGCTGGAACCACCACCTGCAGACCCTCGGAGCGGTATGAGTGCAGGACGTCCAACGACATCCCACAACCGAGAGACCACCTTGGTGGAGAGACGCCTTTGCGTTCCTCCGCTCCGTGCAGACCAAACCAGCTCTCTGAACCCTCCAAAGACAAACTCGCAGAAGACCCCAGGAGGTTTAGCTGACAGGCAGCAGGCACCAGCGACACTTAAAGCCACTTAAAGCAAGACTGTTGGGTGTAAAGGCATTTCTTTCCAACGGGGATTTTGAGACAGAACGGGCTGCGCTGTACAACATCAAAATGAACTCTGTCAATATCTGGCTCTTAAACTTACAGTATTTTGTGCAGCAGCACTGACAAACACCTTTGATTCACCTTTGAGGGGCCTAGAGCATCTCTCCTACGAGGAGAGGCTGAGGGAGCTGGGCTTGTTCAGCCTGGAGAAGAGAAGGCTGAGAGGGGACCTTCGAAATGCCTCTAAATATCTGCAGGGGCGGGGTCAGGAGGACGGGGCCAGACTCTTTCCAGTGGTGCCCAGGACGAGGTGCAACAGGCACAAACTGAAGCAGAGGAAACTCCAGCTGAACATGAGGAAGAACTTCTTCCCTCTGAGGGTGATGGAGCCCTGGCCCAGGCTGCCCAGGGAGGCTGTGGAGTCTCCTTCTCTGGAGATATTCCAGCCCCGCCTGGACGCGGTGCTGTGCAGCCTGCTCTGGGTGACCCTGCTTCGGCAGGGGGTTGGGCTGGGTGACCCACAGAGGTCCCTTCCCACCCCTGCCATGCTGGGATTCTGCGATTAGAAGTCTACCATTCTCTATGAGTATATACTTAAATATGGTAACAACAATTAATCTGTATCTGCAGTTCAGGCACATTTGCTTCACACGTAGCAATGTGAATTTCTGGACAACCCTGAAGTCCTCTCCCAGTTGAAAAAATAACAGCAGATAGAGCACCAGTTACAATTTCTAATCTCAGTCTAGAGGTCAGGAGGAAACGAGGATGACATGGTCACGCGTGGGACCAAGTGCTGGGACACAGGCACGTTCCTGCTCCACCACAGACTACATGCAACCGCTGGCAAGGCATCAAAACACCCTGAAACTGCTGCTCTACCTCAAAAGGGCACTGTGAGCTAAAAATCCATTCACAGAGTATTAATTTATTAAATGATAGGTGCCTTGGAAATGCCAACCAGCTGGAGGATGAGCAAGGCCTCCTATGATTCCCACCACACTCCAAAACTCGCAGCATGCACCATCACAACAGTGAGAAGGAGCAAGGGCCTTGTATTTCTTTTCCACTTCTTTCTGAGGGAGGGATTCCAGCACGCTCCTCATCTGGAAACTGGACAGAGGGGCCCTAAACGCTCAAACCCACACCTCGTGCCCACTAGCCTGAGCCAGTGCTGCCGAGCAGATTGAGCACTTTAAAGCCCTTTTCTGGGCATCCATGCTATAAAATCCAGCCAAATGCTCTCTGGTTTCACACGTAGACGATCTAAACTGAGGTTGGTAAGCGTCCAAAGACGTGGAGGGGATGCCATCACAACGGAGCCTAGGGGCACATGTTCTGGGCTAGAAACGTGCAGATATGGTACTTGGGGACATGGTTTAGCAGGCATGGGGGTGGTGGGGTGATGGCTGGACTTCATGATCTTACAGGTGTTTTCCAACCTTAATGATTCTATGATTCTAATGCTGTAACAACAACAGACCAATGCAGGCACCTATACAGAGCAGATGGGTCAACAGATCAGGGAAAATATGAGAAATAACTATTTTGCTATCAATATTAAGACACAACATTCCCTATAAGGCTTGCTCGAACAGAAACTAGCCGCACAACCACATATGGTTTCCGCAGCCTAAACAGTGTATAATTAAATTACTGGGCAAAGTTGCTAAATATGAATTGATACAAAACTTGAGCTAACTGAAAAATTGTCTTTGACTTAAGATCAATAGCAGGACTGAAAGATTCATCTGCACATAATTAGCACACATATTTGCATCAAAATCATGTATACCATATGCTACAATATTACTGAAAACCCATTAGTTCTAATGTAAGCCTGAGATACTTTTGTTTCTCGGTAGCACAAAAAAAAAAATCTCTGATGAAAATCTAACAAAAACCCAGAACTTCTAAAAGCTTCAGAATTATTTCTAGAAGGCAATAAATGTTCATTAACTAATAAAGTGACTGTAAAGTCTACTTATCTGCTCTGTTTTACATTATGGCATCCCTACGTTAGCAACTACCCATCGGTTTCTTAAACTAGAAGAAAAATACACATTCTACAGAAACGGTTCAAAGAATTTTTTTTTTAACCTCTCGTAAGAACCTAAATAGGTTCATGAAGCAAATAGCTTTTAGACACCAATACAACGGTATTATAAATTGCAAAAGTTAATTACTTTCTTCCAAACACGTTTTGTTCTCCACCCAAATTTGTTCAATTAAAATTCCCTATTTCTTCAGCAATCATGAAAATGAAGTTGAATTATTTATTGAAGTAATTATTGATTAATCAAGTGTTTGCTTTGCTCACCAATGACACAAAACAGGTGCACTTCAAAATCACATACTCCGCAAGGACAAGACCATTAACATGCTAAAAAAAATAATTACTTGGAGTGATAACTCTTTTTTATCCAGTTGTCGGCTTGCATGCAGGAAGTATTATTTTTTTAGTAGTCTAATGAGATTACGTAGCTTTGCCAACAAATTAGGTGCAAAAAATATATGAAGAGATGTGTTTAATGTCCAGCTCTATAAGCCTTGGGCATGGCTTGCGAAGCCCGCTGGTGCAGGCTGTCCAGGTAAGCTCAAACACTTTCTGCACCTTTCTGAAATTCAGTCTTAAAATACCCGCAATTGTCATAAAACACACAACATAAAAATTAGTTGCCATAAATTTATTCCAACATACAGTATCTTGCTGGGGTTTTTTAATCATTTAATTCTTCTATGCCTCAGAGCTTGTTCAAAAGTGCTCTTTCTGCCGACGTCGCCAACTAAATAGTTATTGACACAGAAATCTGCTGAGTAGGAATCAGCAGCTGACCTAGAAACTGGGTTCACTAACTCCATAATTAGATGGGTTTCCTAAATTAGCTAGTTTTCAAGAACCGGACAAAACCTTCTATGGACCTACAGCAGAAAGATCTGCTAGGAAGACCTCCGAGAACTCCCTCCACACCACGGAGGTCCATCTGCTATGGTGATGCTGTCTGAGCAGGACCGAGCAGATGAAAACAAACAAAGAAGAATTCAGCACGTCACCCATCAGCAGTTGTGACCTGATCTGTAGGGGATGGGGACAGGACTACAGACGGAAGAATAAATGTTCAGATCCCTGTGGAAAGGATGAGCTCGCTGACAGCCCTGAAGTCCAGAAAAACAAAAAAACAACACCCTTCTCTGGAGCTGTGAAGAGCTACCCAACCTTTCACTCCACAACTTGGAAGAGACGGAGCGTTCAGCACGTCAGATCGGCAGAGGAATCAGGCAGCACAGCAAGCCTGGACGACTTGGGACAGCTCATGAGCGTGATTCCAGTTTATTTTCCTTTGAAAGAACTCAGGCAGGGAACAACAACAAACCTGACAGGCTGGTCCAGACCGACTGCAGCTCCAAACTCCCACCAGACTTAGCAGTTTTGTAGACCACGAAAGAATCACCAGCCTTCCTCGTCTTACAGCGAGATCTCTTCTTGAATCCTTCAGACAGCAAATGTTTTGTCAAAAAATAACCATAAAGCTTACTTATCAAAATAGAGACGATGCGTACCCATCAATTGTGTCAAACTATAGTCCTTCATTAGTCTATGTATTATGCAAAGCGTATTCTTGAAAATTAAATCTTCTACTTATGTCTAGACTCTTGGAATATAAGGAAAAAAGTCAAGAACACTTTATCTACTGCAGGACACCTCTATCTGTTGTGATCTCGCTAGTACAAAGCTTAAAAAACCTAGGATGATGTGGGTAGAAAAGTCTGCAAATGGGAAATTCAGGTCTGTAAACAAACTTCTGAGGACACAAAATTATTGTGAAAAGATGCAGAATTTTTTGATTCATTTTAGTGGAAGAAGCTGCAGTTTTATTTATAGCGATCCTGCAAAAGGAAGAGAATAATCAGATACTCAGAAGACTTTTGGATTGCCTTAAGCACCTGATGCCCTCTCTTCAAAATCTGAATGCAAGAGAAATCAAGGCTCTTGACTGCCTATGACGGCTTGGATTTAAGATGGTGTTAACAAACACTTCCAAGCAATAATTTGTGACTATAAGCACAAGATGACAACTTTTTTGTTGTTGTTGAATAATGTCTAAAGGAACTCCATGGTATCAGCTATTTTTAGGAACTTGAGAAAGAAGGATTAAAAAAAAAAAGAAATAACTCATTGTAGATCAAATTGTTGAAAACGCATATTCACTATAGAAGAATAAAATGCTCTATGAGCTTCCTGGGTTAAGCTCTTCCTTAAGCTCCTGCTTGATCTTCTGGCAGAAAAGTACTTCTGAAGGACTCAGCTTCGCTGGTGGGGTTAATGGAGTGACACCAAGGAAGCAAAATAGGTTGTGAAACCCACAGACGTGGTTTCGGCCGCTCATCTCCAATAACGAACTGAGAGAAGTGGGGGGAATATTCGGACCTCCTGCCAAAGCCTCAACTAGTTGGCTCTAAGTGCTTGGAAAGACAGACGGAATGAGACATCAGGCTGATGAACGCGATTCAGATTTGGCATTCTGGGTACCAATAAACAGCGCGCTCCATTTCCCTTTCCGAGCAGTGGGAGGAAATATCACCCAGGTTGGACAGAGCTGGATAAGAGCAATACTCTGTTGTGACTCAGTCCAAGAAGCTCGATCGTTCTCTCTTTGTATGCCAACCGGTACATGCGAAAGGATCACCACGTACGCCTGCGTGTCAACCAGCAAGGCTGCAGATGGGGGAATCCATCTTGTGGCCTTCGGTTTTTGCAGTTCTGAAATGCAAGATGCTACCGGTTCACCCATTTATTTATTTCCTGTATTAACCAATGATGAATAAACCTCTCTGGTTAGTACAAACCACATTTAACCAAACCATTACTCACCGCTGCCAGCCCAAACCTTGACCAGTGCCAAACACCACACCTGTGCCTGGGGTTGTCCATCCCTCTACCAGTCAACCATGAATGTTATCAAACATCCGCAAATAAATAGATCATTATCTTCCCATCTCTCTACCAGTTAATTCTTAATGTCACCTAACATTTGCAAATAAATAGATACTTATCTTAGGATTTAAACACTATTACTGCTTCGGCAGGGGGGTTGGACTAGATGACCCACAGAGGTCCCTCCCAACCCCGACCATTCTGTGATTACTACTGTGGGCACATTGCAATGGAAACGCCTCACGCGCATTTCCAGAACAATCGTTCTGTCTTTCCCCCTCCTATCCTCCCCTTCACGTCACTCTCCAGTTCTCTGTTTCATTCTCAAGTTTTCGGCATCACTCGCTCACATGAGCAACACAGGGAGGCAAAACAGCAAAGTCTTCTGCTCCTGACCAAATCCCAGCCATAAGGTGAAGAGGGAACAGGGCAGGAGTATTGAAACGACAGCAGCATTAAGGCAGAAAAACCCTAAACGGCAAATTCCGGGGGCTACCAGCAACCAACGCTTGTAGTTGAAACCACAGCAGCATGGGAATGGCAGTTTCTCCTCATATTTATTTCTGAAAACATGAAAAAAATTCTGGCCTCCTCAAGCCAACCTTGCAAAGCCAGCTTCATGATGTCTAAAACGTCTTTTAATCCACTTTTTGTTTGTTTTAATGTTTTAACAGCTTGTCCTCAGTACAATAGCATGATGCAATTTTAATCTCCAATAATTACCACACGCTGGCTTGTAGCCTGCAGTGTAAGAAAACCCAGGTCCCCGTGCCTGAAGGCGAGGAGCGCTGGAGTCCCGGGAGCAGGTCCTGCAGCATCCCTGCCCGGGAGCTGCGGCCTCGGCAGGGATGCTCGGACCCAGGGCCCGCTCGTTCGGCTGTGACTTTCACCAGGACCAGATTCCTACTCCTTCCAGTTCTCCTTAGCTTGGGGTTCAAGGAATGCTGCACAAAACACCTTTAAAAACACCCCTAGCGCCTACATCCATGTTTGCCATCTAGAGGAAAGGTAGTTCAGAAAGGCATCTTTGCTCAGCAAATTGAGATTTTTACATAAATAGAAGTAAATTCAGTTATCCAAAGTGTCAACAGACACGACTCAAGACAAATGTTTGAAATCGATACAAGTAAGAATTTTATATTGAATCAAACTGAACATACCCACTTAGTAATTATAGCAATCTCTTCTTCACTATTCAGCAACTTTTAAGCTCATTACAAGTTCAAATTCTTATCATTTCTGGGGAAAGCATTATTTTAAAAGCTCTTTTTAAATTTCCATGAAACAGGTAAAATATTTTACCTACTGTTTCATCCTTTGTGCATGTACACCAACACGTGTCATCCATCCTTCTAAAATTCTTTGCATAATTAGAAATCCAAACCAAGGCCATGAAGTTTTCAGAAGAACAGAAATAGTAAAATCAAAAGAAAGCCGTAATCAAAATGAGAAATCCATAAACATTTTATACACTTGGCATTTAAACATAAGCACCAATAAATGGAAATTTTTCATACTTGTTGCCACCTGCCTGCCTTATGCGCAGCTAGAAAAAAGTAGAGGCCATCCTATTTAACTAAACAGTTTTTATTAAAGTCAAAGAAAAGCAAAAATCTATGAAGTAGCAAGTGATCCTATTAGTTCCACCAGACTAAAATCATACAGTCTACGTATGTGGTCCTTTCAGCCACATCTGTTATGAGCCATTTTGATACCAGCAAGTAGCGAATATTTGACCATTGATTTATCAGGCACTGAGTGCAAATGAGGATTTTTCTCCCCAATAACATGTGTTACAATGGGTAGATTAAAAAAAAAAAAATAATGCAATAAACACTTGCATCTTTACAACAGCCGAGGCCACAGTACTTGTTGTATTCAATGATTTTTCTTTTGAAGGAATATGTAAAATGTAATAAAGACGCATGGTACAAAATTAAAGGGAGCAATCTGATAGTATAATTCAAAGATAATGAGTCAAATATCCAATATCCAGAACTGCTGCCAAACAGATCTGATAAATGCTCGATGCTTATGATTCATATTCATCAATTTTCACTGCATATTGCTAACATCACATTTGTGCCTCAGTTCTGAAGTTTCCTTTAAATAAACTCCGTCAAGAATTCTTTGCACAGAAATGCTCTATTCTTGAATGCTCTTTCCGTGATAGATTGAAATGCAGAGTCTAAAAATAGATCAGTCACTTATTTCAGCTCTAGACCTTTGAAAAGCCAGATCAATTGCCTTTTGTCATCGTCTTTATGCGGAGAGTAAGAAATTTCTGCTTATCACCATAGAAAAACTCCCCGACTACTCCGGCACAGGCAGCCGAATTGATAGTTAGAACCGTCCACACGCTGCTTCTTATTGCTACGTTTACATTTTGGAATATTCATCCACAGTTTAACCTTTACGAGAAAACACGGGTGCCACCCAACAACCAACGGCACAAATTAACGCCTTTGAAGTTCTGAGGTGTTCTGTTCGGCTGGCGGGTTTTGGGAAGGCAGGGTTCGACACGGGGCAAACTTTTTCCTTAAAACGAGCGATAGGAGCAAGCAACCGTTTAACACGAAACCTCGGCTGAAATCTTCCGCCCTTCTCCGTCTCTCGATAATGAAGTCTGGGAAAGCAATCACAGACACCCAAGTGGTTTGGCAAGGGTAAGTGACAGAAGCTCAGCTAAATCCTCTGTTGACACTGGGGATTAGCCGGGTAGATTGTGCACCGCGACCGGAGCTGTCGATGGTCAAGGGAACCCGCTCCCCGTCCGCCCGTGGGGCAGCCGCACAAAGCCCCGTCCTGGTAGGAAGTGACCCATGAACATATCCCCACGAAGGGTTTATACAAAGCCAGTCTGCCTCACAGAAACTCCATATGACCATTAACCGCCCTGCCAGGAGGCCTAATTACAGGTCTACAGAGCCCAATAACAAAAGCCGAAGAGCTTTAGCCTAGGGATGATCTGCTTTATACTGACTTGAGAGAGTCCATATAGACTGACAAAAAGAAAGAGGTTTAGCTTTAAAATTCTCCCAAGAGACAAAGCATTGTAGCGAAGTCTGGAAGGCCCACATGCAACATACTTCAGATAGGCTTAAACGCGCCACCCTTTCAAAATTAACATTCACCCATTGCCTGCTTAACATCTGCTCAAACATGGCGAGTCGCCGGGATATTGTTCGGGGATGCTAAAAAGGCTTTCTGGGATCTCGGTATTAAGAAGGGTAAGCAAATAAAGTCGTGCAAATATAAATTTATAGCTGAGATCGACCACTTCTACTGAGTGACAGTTTTTATAAATGAAAACTCCGTTGCCTTAAAAATTGAATGGGAGCGCTTCGGTATCTTCAAGCATTACCCTGTTCAATGTGAACAAAGACACTGACATTAATCTACACCAACAAAGAAAAAAAATTATTTAACGAAGTGCATAGCAAAGTCAGCATGAATGAAGGACGTGGAGACAAAACTTCTTGACAGCAATTCCTTGCCTGAATACGAAAACAGCCATCTTCCCCTCTGCTCCTTCTAAATACAGGTGAGTATTTTTTATTTTACCAGCTCTCCCACAACGAGACACCAGAACTCACAGTTCCCACCCCCAAAATGCACCAGCAAAATAAATAAACCCAGTTTAAGCGTATAGTTTACTATTTGCTATCTTTTGGCTTTTAGAGAAACCCATTGCTATTTCCTAAATTAGTATCCAAGTTCGATTCTAACCGCAGATGTTCCCAAGCTACCAAATGTCCACAAGTGCTGCCTAAATGTCTACAAGTCCTGCCGAGGCTGCAGCCGATCGGTCGGCCCCTGGACCTTCCTCCCCTAAAATAAAGCATCTCTGGTGAGGAAGAAAGCAGTGAAGAGTGAAGTGAACACAATAACATATCATTAACTTTAATTTTAAACTATAGCCACTGTACTAGGACAGGACTTGGAAGAGCCTGACATGCTGAAAGCACTTTCAAACCTCTGTTCTGTAGATCCATAACGTTATTAATGTATTCCAACATACCACTGCCTCTTGCCTGAAAAGCCACAGGGATAAAGCCACACAATTTCCATGTCAGTAGGTCGATGTGAAGCAAAAAACCGTACGGGCAAACACCTTCAGACTGGGAAGACAGCTCTAACAGGAGAACACTCCACTGAAACACCACAGGAATAAAGCAAAACAAGGGCTATCTAAAGCTTTTGGTACCTGAGCTCTTTGGAAACCGCAGCCCTCACAAAGTGCCTCTTGTCCGGAGCCAACGCCGTTGGCCGCGGCGCTTGGAGGAACGCGGGGTTGGCTGTCCTGCTCACACGAACCACGCGCAGCCAGCCTTCGGACCGGCATTTCCTACGCCTGGAGAAAGCCTGGGAATTCCTGCTTCTACATCCAAACAAAATATCCTCGGACATGCTGACCTCTGAGAAAGCAACAGCCCAGATGCCTTCTCTTCAACAACACACAGGGATATTGCATGCAAACACCTACCTGTCCCCATGCCCAACTGGATGTCAACCCCGACATCAAAGCAGTTGACATCGTACGTTCCAGGTACCCAGAGAAGTTTCAAATGCAGCAGCTAACAGTTGCAAAGCTGTCTCATTGCTTACAGGCAATTTCGTGTCTCAGAACGAGCATCCCATAGCACTCGCATTCAATTTTCCACGCGTACACAACAAACCCACGTCCCGGTCCCTCCTCCTCCTCCCCTGCGCTGCTCTTCCCGACGGCAGCAGCACCGACAGAGGATACGGTGGAATTTAGACTGTTCGAGGGGGCTAAAGAAAAGGGAAATTTAGATCGTAAAATAAAGAAATTCAATTTGAAACATCATGCTGCTGTGGTGAATACCATATTCTAAACTCCCGGTTTAGATGAAGGTGTTGCTGGGGAGGTGTTGCTAAATTTGCAAGCAAACTTCAAACCCTGCCGTCAGCCAGAATGCAGAGTCAGACTGCTCTCACAGCACATGCCGGTATTTTACAGACAAACCAGCTTCAGTTCACGCACATTAACATTTATTATACGTTGTCCCCTTCCACAGTTGGATACCCTTTGCTATATTCGAGTGATGTTCATCCAAAAGCATTTCCAGTATATTAAGAACAAAACAAATGTGTTCAGTAAGCTAAGTGAATTATCTCTAGGTTAATTCTTTCAAAGTGTAGTAAGATATGGAAATCTTCAGAATGGAATGAGCAAATCCATTCGAATCCAGACCATCTGAGCAAATGTTAGATTGCTGTGGGAGGCGTGGAAACAGCAGGGAACAGGGAACGGCGGTTCCAGCGCAACCGCCCGTCAGCCGAGACAAACGACGCCATGTCCTCCCAAACGCCCTGCTGACACGGGTCGGTCACTTTGCGCCGTCGCAGAAGGGAAGGCTCCTGTGGTTGGCCAGACCATGGAGGACCATGGTGTTGTTAACAACCGCTAAACTGCGGATAACACGTTTGGAATAAAGCTCAGCCTTCCTCCCCACTTACAGCTCCCATCAGCTGCACAGCCAGACGTTCTGCAGGTAACTCACGAGTTGGGGATGGGTCCTGCCTCCAGCGCTACATCTGCAAACAACAGCTGTGTTCATCATCACTAAACTACCGATTTAAATCCACATGACAGTCAATTAAATCACACGGCATCACGCTTCGACAGCAACGGTTAACCTGTGGATTGTGAACTCCTCAAAAAGCTGCTCAGTAACTTCAGCAAGATGCATGCTTTGGAAGGGAACTGCATTTCCTTGCAACCTGATAAAGCAAATCAATGAATGTGCTACGAGGATGAGGAGGGGACTGGAGCATCTCTCCTGTGAGGAAAGGCTGAGGGAGCTGGGCTTCTTCAGCCTGGAGAAGAGAAGGCTGAGAGGGGACCTTAGAAATGCCTCTAAATATCTGCGGGGGGGGGTCAGGAGGATGGGGCCAGACTCTTTCCAGTGGTGCCCAGTGACAGGACAAGGGGCAACAGGCACAAACTGAAGCAGAGGAAGTTCCAGCTGAACAGGAGGAAGAACTTCTTCCCTCTGAGGGTGACGGAGCCCTGGCCCAGGCTGCCCAGGGAGGCTGTGGAGTCTCCTTCTCTGGAGATATTCCAGCCCCGCCTGGACGCGGTGCTGTGCAGCCTGCTCTGGGTGACCTGTCTAAATTTAACAATGTCACAGACCTCATATGTGGGTTGGGGAATTTTGGGGACCCGGATCGTGATGATGTACAGCCCATAAGTACCTTTCACACATCTCCCAGGTGTTAAATTAAAACCTGAGGTGTGATAGATGTGAGCAGTATGCACAAATTGTGCTTTTTTAGGTCAGTGCCATCACATCTATTTCATAATTATATGTTTCAAAGATTTGTTAAAAGTTATGGAGGACAATGAATGCGTTTGAAGCTACGCAATACACAAGGCTAGGCGCATTTTTGATAGAAACAGCAGCAATGTGATGTGGGGTATTCCTTAAAACCTTAAACCAGAATGTTTCTATAAGGGGGGGGCGGAATAAAAATGGCATTTCTTGGAAACTGCTGTTTGTAAGTTAAAAATACATATATGAGAGGTGAAAGCTGAACTAAAGACAAATACGTATTTGTTACAATGCATATGAAATACTGAAAGCTTTCCTTTTTGCGTGACAAACTGACAAAGCTTTAATGGGAAAATTAAGATATAGAAATTCATGAGGCTTACAAACCTCGCCACAGACTACCACTTTAGCGCATTAAATCGTTATTTTAACAATCTGAAGACAAACGCAAGTACCTCAAGAACCTCCAGTAATGCTGTATAAAAGGATCATTATTCATTTATAAATTTATTTTGATCACCACAGTCCTAAGCAGCGCATCAGAGCGCGCAGCTCGTGTAAATCCCCGTCTGGGGAGCGGGTGAAGAGCGGACACGAAGCTCGGCGGTGAACCCCGCGCAGAGCGCTCTGAGCTTTAGCGTGGACTTACATAAATTCGCAAAAAGACAGGGGGAAAGGACTCATCTCATCTCTGGCACAACAGGACAGCCATTTCTTTAAAGTTTTAAACCTGGCACTAAACTACAGGATTACTCCAATCTTCATTTAAATTAAAGGATCCAAAATGAAAAGCAGTTCCCAAGCCCCACATCTTGCCTTCCTCCTCACTAGCGCTAGCCTAAGCAGGAGTGCTTCTCTCTGCAGACCAGCCTCTCCATCCAAGCCTTTTGGAAAGCTTGGACACATTTCTGCTACCACTTTGAATAAATAAATATATACATGCACTAATTCAGTTCAGTGCTAGAAAACAAAGAAACAAACCCAAATTTTTGAGAGAATGGAATAAAGTCTGGGTAGCAGCAGCAGCCAGAGGACAAACGCGTGAAGTCTGAGTGCTGCTTCTCAACAGCAAGCAAAAATTCCTTATTTTTATCTCCTCAAAGGGATTTGCTAAGTGCCAATGATGGTGCACACCGGTTGCATCTTACCCAGAAACTGAGTGAGCTACGGAGAAAGGGACTTAGCATTTCCCAAACAGAAAAGTATAAAATTACTATCTCGATACGTTTCATTTTCTGATATTACAAAAGTTCAACACATTTTTGAAGAATAGAATTTTACTTATAATAGCAGCACTTACCAGCGGCCTCAAGAACCAGCTGCAATCTAGCTTTGGCCTGTTCAGCAGGAGTCTGAAAAGAGAGGATTTATAAATCTTCACAACCGCACACTCAACACGCGAGGTCCCACGCTACCGGCGAGCTCCCACCGCTGCACGTGGTTCACTGCTATGCCCCATCCACCAAAACTTCCAGCCTGAAATGAGTCCCGTCACGTTCCAGTTAGAAACTGTCCGAAATTCCCAGAATTGACAGAAAATACAACCCCGATCGGGAAGCGCTGTGGGACCCTGACCAACGTGAGCAGCCATGGCCACGGCCAGGCTGAAGCCCACCTCCAGCTCCTTCTACAGTCCCCCAGCGGCAAACCCTCCCCGGCTCCTCAGTGACCCCGTTACACAGAAATATGGGGCTACTCAAGCACGCCCAAATTCTGGTTTAATATGATTAACATGGCAAGTTTTTCACACTTCTGTTCTCTGTTTTGATTTTTTTCCTCTCCTCAAGGTATTGCCTCACATCTGTTGGGTTGAGGAGCACGCTGTTGGCTGCGTACCCACTATGCTAATTCTTCCAAGGGATGTTTTACTGTGTCCAATGCGCTTGTCACCCCTCTCATTTTGAAGCCACTCAAACGTTTTCACAGTTAAACTCATACACAAACCACGTTTGTCACGCAGTTCAGAAGTTGATTATTTCTGTAAGCATCTGAGAAGTTTGGGAGGTTTCTGCTCTGCGCTGAAAAGAGAACACGACAGAAATTTGTGGTGGCAGCTCTCCCAGACAGATACTGCTACTGGAACATTTTTTCTGATAACCTAAGTCTAAGTTTGCACCCTTCCAGTTTCACCCCATTAGCCATACAAGTATTAATCATGGTAATCAGGCAAAGCTCTTCATTACGAATGCCCCAACTGAGGATGCTCTGGAGGGCAAGAGAGTCAGCTCTTCTCAATCGCTTTCAGCCAGAGACATCTCAGATTGCAGCGCACTCAGACACAGATTTTTACAGTAGGATTGATGTTGTACTAATATAAAATATAATCTGTATAAAGTGGCCTTTAATTCATAAAAAAAAACACTCTTGCTGCTTTTTAGGGGGTTATTTCTTTTTCTTTATTTCTTAATCCTTTGCTTTATGTTATGTCTACACCCACTAAGAAAGGCTAAGTGATGACAAGGAATAGTTCCATTTCTACCACAAGAATCAACAGCCTGCTCCTTTCATCAGCACGGACTACGAAAGATGTTACGTTAATCCACAGATTGAAAACGGAAATTTAAACAAAGATCCAGATTTTAGTTGTACGGGGGTCTAATATTTTTAGTTTAGACTTTTGCTAGTTGTTTGCACAAACACAAAGTTATTGGGCAAAGTTTCTTATTCTGACTTCTATCCCCGTGCTGCCATCAGAGTTGACCACTAATCTCAGTGGCAGCAAGAAAAATCTTGAAATTTATTGTAAAAATATATTCATAGTTCTTCCTCTTGCAGTGAACTAATTATTACAACATGTTTAGGCATATTAAATACATCACTAGAGGAAAGAAAGGAGATGAAGGAAAAGATCTGCTTTCCACCCGAACAAACTTGCCCAGCTTGCGAAGTTTCAGAACAGCCGTACTCGGGTTTGCGGTTTTTCCATTCCTACAGCAATGTGAGACTGAAAAAAAAATAACCACCAGGGTTACTTCGGTACGGCAAAATATTGCAGCTCAAGTTAGCGGAGAAGGAAGCGGGCTGGGCGTACCACACTACCTGCACTCGCATCTTCATGCGACCAGTGCAAGGCCTTGGGCAACCCCGTCCATAGGTGGATGCTGGCACCCAGTACCGCTTGCAGAACATGAAATCAGTTTCCTACACTCGTGTTCTCCTTTCTGCAGCCAAGTGCTCCATGAACTCGACGGACCCCACACCCCAGCGCTTCCCGGGCCACTTCGCATCCCCGCAGCCAGCCCGCGCATCGCCCCAGGCTGCGACTCACTCACCTGGGCTGCCCAACGCAGGCAGCAGCACCAGCCGGCGCGTTTCTAGGGCGGCTTTTTTCTCTAAGACTCAAGGCTGTCGCAAATGCTATGGCACGGATTGTATTAGGAGGTAGAAGAGAATTCCACTAATCCATTTCCATCCTTACAGCAGTTATCCAGTTAGATATTTAACAAAAATGCCTGGATCTCTCAAAGGGATCTCTTCTTTTTGGCCACGGAACAGTCTGTTTAGCGCTACAGACTAGAGAAAGACATACTTCGCTGATAGCTATTACCGTATTCAGAGCCCAAAGTGGCAACATTTAGCACCACCACATGAACAGCAATTCCCTAAAAGAGCAAATATTGGCCTGGCTCCGGGCGCAGGAGACGGGGAAGCGAGGAGCAGCAGCACAAACGACATCTCCCAGCACCGAGCACAAAGCTCCACTAACACTGACACGCCGGCTCCCCTGCTCTGAAATGCTCCGCACAGCTCAGAATGCCTTTTCCCACTCCTCCCGTGTCAGTACAAACGCAGCCTGTTGGTATACGGGAGGCTAGACCAAAATCCCGCTTTTACTGGGCAATATCCCATTGGAAACTGCACAGGGAGCAGCTCGGCAGGCATCTTCCATCCCCTTGGCTGTGACCACAGCCCCAGTGCTGATACCCAGCTGCCCACGGACGCTGGTATGCCCGCAGGAGAACTTGGTACAGATGCCTTCCTATTCTCAATCGATGTGCCCTGACCAACAAACGGCCGAAGGGTTCTTAAATAAAATGGTTACTACCTTGGTTCTGGAAAGCATTTGTCCAACTGGTGGATGAGGCCAACGCTCTGAGAAAACAGAGAAAGATGAATTCATCTGAAAATCACAATTAGACCCCGAAACAAGCTGCTAGCGATGCGTGAGAAAGACCGACTACTGGAGGTTAGTATTGATCCAGGAGACCATTAAATGACAGCATTCAGAAAGGCCCTCAGGAAACGTAAAAATGGTGAAATGATTGGTGTAGGAAACATTATCGGAGTGATGTCTCACACAAGGTGCATAATCAACCCCCAGACTTTCCTCAAGGTCTTAAGCATAACACAGAAAGAAAAGAATTCAAACCAGTGTTAAAAAAAACCGCAAAAAGTAGCAAGTATTTCTAGCACCAACTGCTGAAGGTGACAACTAACTGTAATCGCCAGAAAGGGATTCCCTAATGGGTGTATGGTAGAATAACGCGAGGCGTGTCGAGCATCCCTAACGATGAACACTACGTATGTCAGAAAGGGTCAAGGGGACACACTAGAATTCTGCTTTACAAAACCACGGTATTCCACAGGATACCGCAACCCAGAAATATTCATGTGACTAACAACTGTTATTCATAGCTCATGCAAAATATTGGTTATACGTATTTCATTTTTAAGGCAAGCATTTTGAGGAGGATGTGGCACATCCTTCTTCGCCTGTATTTCTTCACAGTGCGTCTACTGCATTACGTCCCTACTGCTTTCATAAATAGCACAGGGTTTTTTATTAAAACTACACTAAACCCAGGGTCTCACAACTCTTTATTTGGTGCTCATTGTGTAAAAAAAACCCCACACAAGCTGCCTGCCACTAGGAGCTCCAGGGAGGAAGCCATGAGCTCGATAGACAGCTTCAGCCATGCCGTCAGCATAATGGCTTACTTTCAAAATATTCAACTGCAAGGGGGATTCAGCGCTTAAATTTTACCAAAATAATTAATAGCTTTGAAACAAACACTTCAATTCGGCTACTAGATCTTTTTTTTCAAACACTTCCTGCTACTTATGATGCATGATAAAAATTTTTGACTGAGAAAACAGTATTAAACTGAATCACAGAATCACAGCATGGCAGGGGTTGGCAGGGACCTCTGTGGGTCACCCAGCCCAACCCCCTGCCCAAGCAGGGTCACCCAGAGCAGGCTGCACAGCACCGTGTCCAGGCGGGGCTGGAATATCTCCAGAGAAGGAGACTCCACAGCCTCCCTGGGCAGCCTGGGCCAAGGCTCCGTCACCCTCAGAGGGAAGAAGTTCTTCCTCATGTTCGGCTGGAGCTTCCTCTGCTTCAGTTTGTGCCCATTGCCAATAGACTTGAGAAAATTGGGGAAAAATTTTGAGAACAATTAGGCTTAAAAAGCAAGTCCAAACTTCCACCTGAACTAATGACTGTCAATATTGTTAAGTAGTGCACGCGGCTCTTGGCAGTACTGGAAAAATATTACATTATCAGCAGATTCAAGCAGCTAATGATGCTGAGGTATTTCAAGGCGCAACACTCTCTTACCTAATTTTTATGAATACAGAAATTTCATATAGAATGGCACTGACGTTTGCTGTTTCTGCTAAAACTGGAAACGTTCAGTTCCTCCTATTTATCGCTAATGTCTCTGGTTGCGCATAATTTAACTACGGGACTTTTCTCTCGGATAACATCTCTATAAAGCCCAACAAACCTTAGCGTGATAGTGACCAACTTCTGTGTTGTGGGGTTTTTTTGTTTTGGGCTTTTTAGGATTTTTTGTTTGTTTGTTTGTTTTGTTTTGGTTTTTTAAACAGAAATGTTCTATTTTTGCAATTGATAAAGACAAAAACAGCAGTCCTGAAGCCCTCCACATCCCTACCAGCCGAGACGGGCGACAGCCCCTCGGTGCCGCGCTTCCCACGGCAAACCCGACCGACGTTCCTTAGCTGCCTCAGACACACGTGCTGCTCGAAATTACAGTTCAGTGTTCTACCTGCAGGGAGGACGTAGGAGATCAAACTTGTTTAACAGAAATAAAGGTGATAATTTAAAAAGACTTTCGACTTTCTGATAAAACCAGAATTTCCTACAGGCACTGTGTTACAGCAGAAAACGATGAGGCTCTGGATCTCCCAATTCCACAAGCTCGTTTGTTTCTACCAGTTGCAACGTCTTGATGCGACTTCTCCCCCTGCCCCAGAAGCACAGGTTTGTGTCCAGGTTTCTCCCCGAAGATGACTCCTGGCCAAATGCCATCGTCACACTGGCCATACACACGGTCCTGCTGGTATTTTGGGGCTGATCTTAGCACATCCACACATTGCAACCAAAACCAGACTACGCATTGTGGTTGTGCCAAACACCGACTTCCACGGCAAGACGCCATCTCCCCAGGTTGAACTTGCTCTTGATGCAAATGTATTCAGTGAAATTCCAGTTTAAAAAACAAAATCAAAACCCAAAGACTCCGCAAATAAACACGAATTAAGTAACTCTATACATGATTTTGAAAGGTGAGCACAAACTCGCCCTCCCATTTTCACTCCAGCCTCCCACCAGTTTCCTGAGGACGTTCATCCAGCCTTCCCCAATGCCTGATGAGCTCACAAAAAGGTTAGGAAAAAGCGTGACAAGAAAAAGGAAGAGCAAAACATAAGTTTCCCAGTTGTCTGAAGAGACAGCTACCCCAAACCACTGGGAACACTTCCAAAGCAGGTCAGAAAACTCCAGCAAATGTTGTTCGCAATGAATTCCAGGAAAAGGCAAGTCGGCAAGGCTGAGGATACACGAGAAGTTCCCGGGCGCTACTGCGACCACGGCTCTACCAGGCGCTTTGTCAAGGGCTTCTGCTTGTACCTTCTTCCCAGGCTTGCTTTGCACTCAAAGCCAGAGGAACTGCACAAAAAAAAAAAAAATTAAAAAATAAAAAAAATTCAAACTCATCAATTCTTCACGCAGTTTGGGAGCTGCCTGGAAATGCAGTCTCTTCACCTGGAAATTTGTAACCGTCTCGGACTCAGCCCCCAGGCCGAGGTCCGGCGGAGCAACGCGTCAGATGGCGTTGCGGTTCTGGCTGGGATGAAGCAGAGAGCGGTTTTGCAGGGCCAAAGCCAGCGGCGCTGCTGTCGCATGGCTGGCGCACACACAGACAAGGGAGAGGCTCCGTCCAGGGCAGATGGAACAGCCACCACGTTCCTACACTGTCTAAATGGTGTCTTTGCTGAAAAAACCACCAAATCTCACCAGTCTACTCCATCTCCTCAAAGACAGCGATACAGCCGCTTGGAAAGACAAGCTGATGCTTTCGCCGAAGTGCCAAAAGCTTTCATTAAAAGGTCTGCATAAGAAAAGAAGTAATCAAGGCACAAAATAACCAAGATCTACTTCTCAGAGGTATTGGCAATTTCTACTTGTTCTGTATCAACACGCAGACCGGTTGGACAGCTTCAGCAGGGATCCGGGAAAGACGCTGAAGGGTGGCATCGCCTCACATCGACAGGTCAATACAGTATTTAGGGGCAGAGGAGACTGACAGGCTTAGCCAGACCAAGTGATAACAGCAGCACGGAACGGGCCAGAACGTAATGCTGATAAACACAGAGTCAGGCACACGGGGGAGAACTTCTCATCTACCTCACTGCCGGCTCAAAGAACATCCTCCGCTCAGGGAAAAACAGCTTAGCACAGTGGAGAGCTAAAAGGAGACCTCAGTGTAGCTCAGTAATGAGAAAAGACAAGGAAGAAATGACAAAAATTAAACAAAGGGGATAGATACATAATTTCATGTTAATATATTCTGTAAGTCAGTGGCCTGCCTTCACCTGAATTATTACACACCCCAACTCTAGCAAATCTATTCCAACAGGAAAAGAGCAACAAGGCAGCCCAGCCCCAGCTATCTTTTAAATGGAGTCTGATCAGATTATGGAAAAGATTACACGACATGTTTGTTTAGCACAGGAATGGTTGGATTCCTTTTCAGTCATTTATTCCACATTAGGAGATATTAAAAAAAAAAAGAAAATGATTACCAAAGAAACTGAAAATAAAAAAAAACTTATCTGTATTAAAGAATACCTCACAGGAGCACACAATATAAAAAAAAAAAAAAAACAACCAAAAAAAAAAACCACAACCACAACCAAAGGAGACTGAGAACTTGCAATCGTCATCACCTTCTTGCACGGAACGCAGCAAACAGCATGAATTTGAGGGTGGTAAACTCAAAACTGACAGAGAAACATTTTTCACATTTTAAAAAAACAAATCCCAGAGAAGAATTCATAACATGAATTAATAACATAGAAGTTTAATAAGCATATCCAGCATTATTTGAATTACACCGCTCCATTTTCAGACATAAATCAGTTTAACTGATATTTATGCCTAATCCGGTGTTTCTGCTCTGCCACAACCAGCCAGTAACACACGCCGATGCAGGCTGTGGCAGGACCAGTGTCCTGGCCTGGCACAGATCCACCTGCTCCAAAAAACCAAACCTTTGAGAAACTGTGGAAAGGTACACAGTGGGCAAACGCACCCCGTATGGGACAGTACCGATTCTCTTCACTTCCCAAACAAGGGAGGTTTCTCCCAGCTCGCTTCTTGCCCAGAACCATCTTTCTGTTCTAGGCAAAGGGGAAAGGAGGAGTTGGTTTTGCTGCTGTCCAGCTGCTCCACCAGCTGTATGAAAGTGGTCAGCAGCTAAAAATGAAACACACAAAAACTATATAATATTGACACAGCAGTGTTACACTAGTACTACTATGGAGATGAAACTGGGGAAAGAAAAGGGGAAAAAAAAAATTTGAGGAATTGTCAGGCTGTTTACAGTCACCGAGAAGCACGGTAGAGAACTAAAGACACTAATAAGCAAAAATGTTTTTTTTTATTGCAAAATCCCTGGTATTTTCTTAGATGCGATAAATAGCCTGAACAGGAACAGGAAACATTTTAAGCTCAAGAAAGCGTTCGTACTCTATTTCCTAAGAATTTTATACTTTTTATGGACCTCCCATCAACACATACTAGCTGCAGTTTAATGCAAATTACTCAAATGTTCCATTACAGCACTGAAATAAAATGGAGTGTAACAAAAATTTTGATGTTGTCAGACCTATACAATTACTGAAGTACAATATACAGGAATTCTAAGTGAAGTAAAATGACGTCAGGCACGGAATACTAGCGGTATGTGTCCATCAAACGCAGAGATGCTGCCGGCACCTCCTCGGCAAACAGCAGCAGCAGCACGCTAACTAGGAAAGGGCAGGCATTATCCCAAAACACAGAAGAGGAGCCAGCAAAGCCACTGATGACTAATGATGAAGTGGAAAGCAGAGCTTAACTAGCGACGCGTGCACCCCACTGCAGGGATCGCTGAGCGGTGCCCGTCCGTGAAGGAAGGCTTGCCCAGCCGTTGCCAGGAAAAAAACAGCCGTAGCCCGACAGCAAGGGCTGGGAAACTTTTCCAAGCTGCCCAGCCCTGCTCAGTCCCGCTCCTCCAAGACCGCCGAGCTACCAAAGCCGGGGAGGGAAGATAACGAAAGAGGACCATACGGGCCAGTTGTTCAAATTCAGAGCCCGGAGAGCAACGACAAAATTGTTGGCAGAACTCTAAAGTCCCAGCTATCAAGCTGCGAAACAACTGAACGGAACGTTAGAATTTTCTGTTCAAATACAAAAGAGTATTTTCACTCCATGCTTTTTGTCCAACTGAATTTTCATACAAAATTGAGATCAAAGGGGAAAACCCGTAATTATTGTCCCTAAACAGGACACTTTGACGTGTGCCACATCTCGCAAGCAGAGGATTCAGAAAATCCTTCTTCTCCTGTCACCCAGGATGTAAATGGTCATTAAAGCACTGGGATTCGTTAACTCTAATCACAGATTCTTACACACGCTCCACTTAACTAGGTTTTCCTTCCGTGAGGGACACGGGTTTCCCCCGCATCTTCAGAGAACCATTACAGACAAGGTGGTCGGGAAAAACTGCATCTTCCTTGAGACTATTAGCAAATTAAAATTTGAGCGCTAAGTAACAACGGCTTACGGGAACACAATCAAAGGCGGAAGGCCACGTCTGTGGCAAATAGCCACGTACAGCTCCAACACGCGGCAATGATTTTCATCCAGCATTCAAACCACGCCCCATTTCGCTGGAGCAAGCGCTCCTTTGAAAGCACCGTAAAACATCATGTATTAATTGCAGGGAAAATTACTGAGAAAACGCAAGGAAAATGGCCTTCCTACTAGAAGTGGATACAGAAAACGGATTAACTAGCCACATACGCAGAGTTGTAAAGAAGATTCAAAGAATTGGCAAATCCATGTCTTTTAAAAAGGAGAAATTACTGAACATGTTAAACTCAGACAGCCATAAACTCTGCAGGACTTCTTTAATAAGGGAGAAAATATAGATAAGACTGTATCCGGCTACATACTAAAGGCTAAAAAATTACCATCCACTCATTTATTTACTAGCAGCCTGGAATATCATCTGTTCTATTTACATTCTCATGGAAATACAGTAACAATCACAAAAAAAATCAATGTGCCGATAAATAGAAGAGCTGACAAAATAAAGACTTTTGCATCAACATCTTCATCAGGTCATTATTCTACAAATTCCTGTATTTCACAATGTACCCTTTGAAAATTACTCGGATTACGAATCTCCGAGATGAATTTAACCTGAGAAAGAGAACCCTTTCGAGCACGACAGGGTAAGTGCTAATCCAAAACTAAAGGCAGCAAAGGTAGCAACGATCTCCACTGCTTTAAAAAATTCTAAGGTGGTTAATATTTAGCTTCCAAATATGGATTTCCCTTTATCTTTTATCACTATTTCATTTTTCTGGTACATTACGTTACAAAAAAGTGTATGTATAAAAAAAGTATCTGATAAATCCAGGTTCTGAAAAGAAGTATTTCAATTCACACATTACAAACTGCTCTCACGACAGCTACAGCTAAAGCTGGGCTGACAAAAGGAGCACACACCAACAGATCACGCCGATTAATCAAAACGAGTAGGAGTTTACACCGGAATTACTGCTGGATTTTCTCCCACAAAGAGATCAGTTTTCTCTAAACACATATTTGTAAGAAATACCTCACACAAGGAGGGAACCACATTCCCTTTGGAATCCTTGGATTGAAACGCAGTGATTGAAAAACAGAAGAAAACATTCTGAAAATGAAAAGCATGGGAAATTCCACTGGCACCTGGTGATCTCCAGCACTTCGTTTAAACGTGACCTGATGTTCTATCACAAACTACGCCCAGTTACACGGGAGTTACCCTGAACCCCAGCACCGCTCGGCACCGCGCCGAGCGCGTCTGCTCGCCGCTCCGTGCGACGCGGCGATCCCCCCGCCGCGCAGTCTTCAGGATGCCATGCATTT